>NW_027210637.1:640000-930000 GCF_029030835.1 Brachyistius frenatus
GACGCTTTAATTTAAACTTTGTATTTTATATAACTGTAAATGTTTAACATTATCGGGTGGAGGCTTCAAATAAGCCCACTGGTTGTTGTTTTTTTTTGCCTCTCCCTGAACTGCACTGGATTTAAAAAAAATAATTATTTATTAAATCTTGTGTGTTTTTAATTTAACTCAAAACAGTTGAGTGTTAGTATGCAAGTACAGTTGTGGTGAGTGATTCAACAACTGACAAAAACATGGCATATGTTAAGTCAGTGTCTGAAATCTCAGCTCATTGCTCAATATTGAATATAATTTCTATAGGGAGCAGCAAATTGCCAGTTATGATCTGATCTGCCCTTTTTTTTTTTAAACCCCTGTCCCTCATGTTGCACCACATCCACCCCCTAAGTCATTGTAATCTGCACAACTAAAAAAAAAACAACAACAACAATGATTTTACAACCAAATTTAAGCAAGTCACTAATGACTCATATTTGGTCTGTTTGTATATTTAAAATTAAGTTATAAAAGCAAATTTAAGCATAAAATCTGTAATAAACTATTTTTTTTGGCCACTTGGAGGCAGCAGAAACAAAGTGGAAACAAAATGCTGACACATCATCTTCCCTTTTTAATTCATGTGCCTACATTTTCCAGCATAACTCAATATGCAAATATTATGTACTTGGAGTTGCATTTGTGTCCAGTTATTAATCAAACATCCAATTTTCCTTTTAGCTGCCAAGTCCCGAGGGAAGAATCTGTCTGTGGAGCTGCTGAACGCTCCACATAATGTTCACCAGCTCGTCTATGACTGAGTCTGGCTGCTGGCTGCTGCTGGACGGGAACCATACAGCTGTTTTACCAGAGGCAGGAACTCTGTAAACCAAAACAGTACAGTTGCTGGCCACTGAACCAAAACAATGTGTAGCTAAATCTCTGTATCGCTGGAAATAGAGGAGCCAGGTGATGATTCTTTGTGAGCTCATCACTACCAGCAACACATTTTTACAAGTAGTTTTAGTTTATATTCAAAACATTTGAACCAATTATGGCTCCTAAAATGCTGCAATTAATTCTCCTGTCTTCAAAAGGAATCTGATTGCGGTCCATTTTGGAGACATCTGAAGGCAATTTGTGCCTTTTCCTGTGTTGATACAAGTAAGAAAACTGAGCATCAGTAAAGACTGAAACTTTGATTCATGGGGAAGTTTCCGGCATATCACGTCAAATCGATGTTCTTAAAGCCACGGGAGTCCATTTATTTAATCTTCCTGAAGGGTGATTCAGACCTAAACTGTTCAATAAATCCACTTGTTAACACATCTTGAAATATGAAATGTCGTTTTGTTCTCCATTTTTAGCTCAAAAGCTTTTTACAGTTAATTGCGAACATGAAATTCCACAACATGAATCTTCCGGGAAGTAATAAAATGCAGTATAACCTTTCAAACATTTTGTCAAAGAAGTTCAATTTTCCTAAGGAGGTGAATTAAATTACATTTCTACTCAAAATTCTGCTTGATTGTTTCAACATTCTTCAGCTGAGACGTAACTATGAGTGTCCTTTCTTTTACCAGTGAAGCTGTTATGTCTTTGTCATCGCTGTGAAAGATGTTGATTATGTGCATTTATCTTTGTTGTTCAGTACTTTGCAAAACAAAAAAAAGGTTTTTGAAATGACCCATGAAAAATACATAATCGCAGTTCCATTCGTGAGTGGCTGAGCGCTGCTACCTTTTATAAAAGGTGTTCTCCGCATGTTTGAGCACGCTGCTGCCTTCAGAGGGGATTTATACTGTATATAAATTCCGTAGCTATCCATAAAGCCATTACTCATGCATTTTAATGCAATCATTACTCGCTGAACTACTGTTATACGTTTGACTTCATCCTTTACAAGCGCTGTGGCGCTTCTCAAAAAAAAATTACAAAATAAAAATCCAATCCAAGGTAAAGGTCAGGATTTAATTTGTGTAAGTGAAGCATAAATTGTTTAATGCAGTTTAAATGTTGGACAGATGTGCTGCATGTTGAAACATAAACAAACTCATCTGTGGGGGGCACGTAGCGGGATGGCAACACAAAGGCCAAATCCACAGCAGCCTTTTTCAAAGGTGTCCACAAATCTGAAGGTCTGAAGGGAGACAGTTCCCAGGTTTTTAGGAGCTGCAGCTTCAAAGGCACCGTCTCCTTTGGTTTTTAAGCCTGGACTGGGAAACAGCTGACAGACCCTGATGAGGGGACCTTGGAGACCTTCTGGTGACACAAGGCTGTAATAGTGTAAGACAGGTGCCCGACCATCCAGAGCTCTAAAAGTAACAAAGAGTCTTGAAAATGGCTTTCTGGGTTTAATTGGGTGCCAGTCGGAGGAATTTCTGGTTGGAGTTGCATGAAACTTTTTAGTAGACTTTGGTAGAAGCATTCCGAACCACTTGCAAACACAACAGGAGTAACAGTCGTCTGAATTGATGGAATAACAGCACGATTAAGACTCTGCATCGCAGCTTTAAACGCCTCACCCTGTAGTTGTTCGCGTCGTGACCCCACCCCGTCAGAACAGGCGTTTCATTATTAGTCACAGACTGCCATTCGGGGTGACGAGGTTCGAATCCAGGAGGTGTTTTTTGGTTTATTAAACCCAACCACGTGTTTTTGCAAAACGTTTCACTTTCCTGTAAATAGCGTGGCTCAAAGTAGGTTTAATTTACGCCCACTACAGGAAAACGTGTAACTTTCACACCTCGACGGCGTGAAGCGTGGCTATCTCACGTTTTGCTATAGCAGACGGGCGTTTCTATTTCACGCTTTGTCGTGATACCGGGCAGGGACAAGAGGTCCCAGATTATACCAGGAAATGCACTGCACATTAACTCTATTTATTTCTCCACTAATTTATTCACATTATTCCTTTAATTTTGTAACTTGTCTGTATGTCTTCCCCTTGAGTTATGAAATTCTTCCACCTCGTCGTGCAGTATTAATACCTCACATCCTTGCCATGATAAATGCATGTAGAGCTGAGATTGATTTCTGAAATAAATCTTCTGCTGTGTAAAGAATGTTTTAATGTCTGAAAATCAAATCCCTTTCTGTTAAATGAGTCAATGGCAGATCCAAGGTGAATGCATTGTTTTTAACAATTTACTGCATTTGTGGATGAAACTTTGTGAAATCGGTTACCTACAGTCATCTTCTTTGACGCCAACACGAGTTGTTGCTGGTTTTGGTCTCTGACCGCAACAGCCAGCAACACCCAGATAAATGTTCCCAACTGATTCCCTCAATTTTAACAGAAGACATGGCTGCATCCCCTCGCCAGCGTCTCTCTCTCATGAACTTTGATGCTTTTGAGACAAAAAAAAAAAAAAATCCTCGACTGTTTTTTTTTCAATCGTCCCCGAACTGTGTCAAGCACCACTTTGTTGTCATTAGAATTCTCCGCGTCACTTTGACGCTCTCCAAATAGGCGCTTCGAGAGTTTGGGTCTGCTGTAGAGTTTGTTGATTGCTTTATGACTTGTAAATGTGTCGGGTAGCTGAGCGGTTTGGAGTGGTTTCTTAATGGCAGCTAATCAAAGCGGGGAGCAGCAGTAGTGGAGGAAAGAGACAGATAACAGGAGCTCAATACATGGATGGATTTCTGAACGAGCCCCCTGGACATGGGAACCTTTGGGCCAGAATCTCCTTCTCATAATGACCTTAAAACAACAATAAAATTGACACAAGTTGCCGGCAAAGAGACGTAAGATAATTAAAATGTGGCGTGAAATGACTGCGAACAGACACAAAATGACAACAAAGAGACAGAATACAACTGGAAATAGAAGCAAATTGGTGACAAAGAGATGAAAATCACTCGAAAAAGATGCAAAATGACAAAAAAAAAAGATCTAAACAACGACATATAAAGAGAAGCACGAGAACACTAATCTACAAAACAAGATGCAAAACAAACATAACAACATGCTAACTGACTATGAAAAGATGAAAAATCATCAAAAAGAAATGCACAATGACTTCAAAGAGAAGAAAAATGTCTACAAAAAAAAAAAGCTGCTGTATTGAAATATAGACCACATATCATTTTCTAGGAGATATACGACAGTGGAAATGAAATAAATACATTTGCCTCAGAAGTACAAACCCCGACAAAGCAAAGCTGCAAGAATCCATTCACGAATCTCTCTCTGTTCATAAATAAATAATCTCTAATGAATTTCCACCTTCATCTTCAACAACACCTGTATCCTCCAGTTTTAACGTGCCGTGACAGGATACCACCTCTTACCTGTGCAGGGATGTTTTACTTTGTAGGCAGATTATGCTAAACATATTTTTCACATTCATACTGTAATTGTTTTGTTTTTTTAATAAATGATAAATTCCTAATTTGGGATTTTTGACGGTAATTATATGAAAGAACCTGAGCTTGCCTGGAAAATCTGTGCCCTAGTTCTTTTGGATGATGATTTCACACGTCCACATTTACTGTAACTGAAAGGAGAGACTGTCTGATCTTCAAGCAGTGGAAAATAATAGAGGCACTTTCTTTTTCTCAGTCAACACTAGATGTCCCCACAAGCCTTTGACAAAAAAAAAAAAAAAAATGAAACGCATCCCTTTACCCTCTTGCCTCTTCCCTGAGCCTGTGTAAAAGCACTGTTTAGATGAGCACAAGCATGTATTTTTTCATTTCAAGACGATGCTGCGTAGATGCTTATAAAGACATTACACAGAGATTACGCATAGAAGCAACTGTGCAGACAAGAACACACACAAAACAACCCCGGCATGGCATCCTGGAGCATCGCAGAGGCCCATAGACAGTACAAGTATGAGCTCAGAAAACAAAACCCAGTGCATTGTGGGCCAGGTGATCTAAACAGGGAGGATTAGATAGCGAAGCTTCAGGGGCGTAATGTCTCAGATCTCGCAGCAGCTCACCTCCTAAAGTGGATTACAAAGCTGATATTGGTGTCAGAAGTTAACTGGAGGGCGAGAGATGGGAGGAAAATAGTCGGGGTAATCTGTTGGTAGACAGAGGAAGAGACGTCTGCGACTGATGCCGGATAAAAGTACATCTCGCCTCGGAGTAAAGACTTCAGATCAGCGTGGAGAAGCAATAAAGCGATGGCGTGATACTGTATCGACTGGTGGGAGGGAGAGGTGGAAGAGAGGAGGAAGGGAAGGCTTCACATGAGGGTGAAACTGTGATTAGAGAGAGATTGGAGTTAAAATCCCAGGGAATCTCCAGGTGCTCACTGAAGTCTTACTTTTACAGGTTGTGAGGAAACAATCCAAATGGGGTTGGGGGAGTGGGAGGTGGGGGTATGATACGACTGCGCCAGAGAAAAAAGTGACTTGTAAGTATTCTGTAAAAGTGCCAGCTGCTACTTCCTGTAGTTTTTAATTAAGCTAAAAAAAGAAATCATAGAACCTGAATCTTCTGATTAATTTGTTCAGGGAATCAATCCAAAAATCAATCCAAAAAAAGTTAAAAATTTAAGTTTCGCAGATTTGAATATTCATTAGTATTCATTTATCACACAGTCTTGGTTTATGCAACATATTTAATTTGAAAAATTTTATTTAAAGAAAAGTGTTCTTTCATTCAACTTTGTTCAGAGATAAACTTGCAAAAGATGTTTTAATGGTGTGACTTTACGCAACTGCAGAAACGGAGTCACTGAGACAGATTAATGCTTATTTTCCAAATGTTTAGAGGAGACATCATTTTTGAAAAATGCGATGATAAATGCAATGTTTTCCTGAGGAACAGTTCAGTCAAGCAGAAATGAGTCTTTTTGACGAAGTAAGAAATGTCACCATCTTAACTTAATTTCATTCATCTTAGAATCAATTTAAAAAGCAGATGTTTTTTTTTTTGGTGTTCTCTTTTTATTCAGCATTTAACATTTTAGGATCCAAGAAAAGACATAAATAAAGTGTCTTGTCTGTTTTGAACAATATCAGAGAAGCCGTAAGCTGTAACAGGAAAATGATGGGACATGATTCAGATAGGAGTTTTATCAAGCGGCAGATACAAGGGAAACTTATCTCCCAAAGGTTTTCTGACTGATAAAATATATATTTTTTTATTCTTTCATAAACAGAATAAAAAGATAACACCCTGGGTTGTGACTGAGGTTTGACATTTGCAGCCAAATATCACGACAAATCCGCTCAGGTGAAAAGCATGCTGCAGTTACAGACTTGTAATCAAAAGCATGCTGCCTTCATGTCCGTCAGCAACACAAGTAGCATCGGAGATCAACACCGGTTGGTCGTGGAAGTGTTAAAATGACCTACTTTTATGGCAACCTATGGAGGCTGCAGGTAATCATGACATGAGCAATTCATAGTTTTCAGTCACGCGACCAGCGCGGAGCCCTAGAGGGCAAAACAGCATCCTAACACAGCAGCTAATACTGCTGAACAATCTGTAGAACTGCGCAGCAGGTCCATGAATTTTCCATTTGTTTCAAGTGGCGACCATTTGGATCACCTGTCAGCAGATGTACAACAAAGATGCAGGAACAGATTACGAGTTTCAGGCACCTACGATCCGCTACGGTTTACACGACCCGTTGACAGACATTGTTGCCGTGGAGACGGAGGGACGGGAGTGATTTGGCCACCGTATTTGTGTGGCAGGGTTAGGAGAAGCGTGTGTTCCCGTTTTCTCCGGCTTTTCTTTCTCAGATGAAATTCAGTTAAAGAAAAAAAATCACAACCCAGGCTTGTCTCCTCGTCGGTGTGTGCGTCCGATTGACCAACAACTATCTACAACAACTAACTGATGACAAAAATCAACGTCGTCTTATTTTAAATTGCGTATCTTATCTAACGTACGTAACGTATCGTAATAACGTCGGTGACATAATCTAACTTTTACACGGCAAACATAGTTATTCTAACCCAAACCATGATCTTTCCCTCGTAACTGACCAGGTATTTTTGCTGCCTAAACCTAACCAAACGCAGACTGTGTCAAATCGCGCCTTGTATTAATCTACGAAGCCAGATTAAAGACGAACAGCCCTGGTTGACACAAATTATTGTATTCAAGGTCTGAAAACCTCAGAGCAATCCTATCTGACCATGAAGTTCCTCTCGATGGTATTTGCCTTGGCCTCTAGCACCACTGTGAGGGAACCTTGGAGTTATTTCGGACTAGGATGTGTCCTTTAACACACATCATTTTATTTTTTTTAAAGCCCTTGAACTTGCCTTCTTTCATCTACACTATTGTCAAATCTTTGAACATCTTTCAAAGTGATTCTGAAAAACTAGTCCTTGCTTTTGTTACTTCAGGGCTGGACCATTGTCAATCTTTTATTATCAGGTTGTCCCAATAACTCTCAGAAAAAGCCTCCAGTTGCCTAGAGAGGACTGACGGGATGTAGCAAGAGAGATCGTATTTCTCCCATGTTAGCTTCTCTTCATTATCTCCCAGTAAAATCAAAAGTAGAATGTAAAATGTTTGTCCTTACATGCAAAACTCCTAAAGACCAAACTCCATTATATCACAAAGATCTCATAGTATCCTGTTATCCCAAGGTAGCACTTCACTCTCACCTTACTTCTGGTTACAAATAATAATAAATAAATAATATATTTCAGGCCCAACTCTTGTGGAACCAGCTTTTAGTTTGGGTTCGGGAGGAAGACGACCTCTCTATTTTTAAGATTAGCCTTAAAACCTTCATTTTTGGTAAAGATTATAGTTAGGGCTGGCTCAAGTGACCCTGAATCATCCCTTAGTTGTGCTGTTGTGCCTTCTCTCTTCTGTAGCTTTGTGGTTTTTCCTTTCTGTCCTCTTTTATTGTTCCTATCTCTGGCTCAATGTTTCCACCCAGTGTTTATTGTTCTGTTTCTATGCTGTTCTTTTCTCGCTCTGCTCTCCATTCACCACTGACGGCAGATGTCCGCCCACCTCTCAGTCTGCTTCTATTTGAGGTGTCTTCCTGTTAAAAGGCAGTTTTTTTCCCCCTCCAACTGTAGCAAAGCGCTCGCACAAGTGTGAATTGTTGGATTTTTTTTTTTTTTCCTGTAGTTTCTTTAATGGTAAACTTTTATGTGTAAAGTGTCCTGAGGTGACTCATATTCAAATTCAACTGAAAAATATGAAGACATTTTTTGCGAATGTCTTATAATAGTTTCTGTCAAGAGAAAATACTTCATTGTGACGGCAGTAATCTTACAATGCATTTCATCATATTGCACACGTCCTGTCTGACAAAGAATGACTCAGGAAGTTTTTGTGTGCCCTTCAGTTTGAATAAGCTAAGTGAAATACTGGTGTTCAGTAAAATCAAATAACCGCTGACAAGTTTTGATTAAAATAAATAAAAAGAAATTGTCAAAACAAAAGTAATGACTTATTTAAATAAAACTGCTATAAAACTGACGCTTTATCACAGTGAAAAGTAATGAGACAGCAGATGGCTAAGAGAACGATGAGGACTAAATGATTAAAGATGCCACATTTTCACTTTACTCCTTCAGTGTCAAACGAACTAAGAATAGAATTCAAGGCTTCATTATTTATCTTTTCAGTAATTTGTAACCGGCAGCTGAAACTCAGACAGAGTTAAAAATCCAACCACTGACAAACAAACAAGTGTACACATTCAATCTCATCACTCAACCATTAAAAAAAAAAAAAAAACACGTTTCTCGTTCTGTTAATTGCCGCGTTTGACGTTATCCATAAATAAACTGAAATGTATCCGTCTCCTGTTAATTAACTTTGAGAATTTTTTCTTCTTTTCTTTTCACGCTACCTCAAGAATCATATCAATTTAAGCTAAACTTAATCACCATCGTTTTTCTATGTGAAAATGGGCCGTAAAAAGATGCGTACGACGTGTCGGAGACAGACATGGAAGAATTTAGACAAGAAAAAAAAACCATTATATTATATTATATTGTTGCTTGTGTGGGAAGAGTTGCCAGTATTATTTATTTTAGTTTCGGATATTGCACATGGAATGGTTAATAAAAATATAAATAATAAAAGAACTATCAAGAATAAACTGTATGTGCCACAAATTTTAAGAACATTTGACCTCATTTGACATTTTGGTTCTCCATGCTTGGTGGTTTCTTTGCTGAAGGGGTGAGATTAGATGTCAGAAAACTACCAGCGGTCATCAGATTTTATTCAGACACCAAGCCTCAACTCCCCAGTGGAACAAAACGGGCATGGGCCTCAAGGGGCGGCCATAGATTTAAGCTTTGCGTCTGTCAATCTGTCAACAAAAAAATTTCCCCTCGGGGATTAATAAAGTAACTACCTAACCTAACTGTTTCACTCTAGTTTGACTGAAATTCTTTTGCAAAACACACAGAGAAAGGATAGTACAAATATAGCTTAAGAGATATTTTTACACGTTAGTGTTTATATTTTGCTTATTCTTAAATTACATCTGAAGCCAGGTTGAATCTCAGCATAGAAACAACATAAAAGAACAATTTGAGTCTGGGTTTTAACTTCACACCTTCCTGCAAAGAGGTGGCATCGCTGTGAGGGTGGTTTCAGGTGCAAAATAATGCTGCTTTTCAGTCTGGTGTTAAAGGGAAAAGTCTCTCCTTTTTTTTGTATGTGTAATTGTACATATTTATTGTATTATATGCAGTAGATGGAGGTTGGCACGTTTGCAAGGTTTTACCAGACCCAAATTCACTCCATCAATCGATATAGGTCCGGTCCACGCTCCATTGACGATTGTTTTCAGTTGCATAATGGGTGTAGACCTCAGCTGAATTTTAAATCTAATGGAGCAGCCTTCAGCCAAACAGCATTGACCACCATATACCGAATGTTTGTTTGTTCGAACTACTTCAACGTCATTGCACTTAGCCACCCCGACTGGTCGCTGCCTGGCCCTCCCTTCAGAGAGGCTGAGCAAACCTTAATGCGAAAAGGGTTTCCAGACTATAATCACAGAGAATACTGAAGTTGTGAGCAATTGGTGGGCGCAGTCAGGCTAGAGCTAGTTTGCGTGTTCCCAGTTTGGAGAATCAGGCAAAGCAACAACATGTATTTTAGCCAGCTGAAAAATACATATCACTCTAAGTGTAGACTACATTTTGAATATTTTCACCACTTGACGTCAGACAGCGTTTTACAACAGCGAAGTGCCCCATTATATCCATCTATGCTCTCTTCAAACCCACCAGACTCCATTGACAAAAACACTCCGAGGTCATCTTACCTCACAGAACACATGAATGTCTTCGACACTGCCGCCTCGATGAGTTTGTTTGTTGGTATTATCGTGGTGTTTTGGTTTGGATCCTAACTGACACCAAAGTCGCACAATCACACAAACAAACTACCTCATCGAGGAACAGCAACTCGCATGTTTCGCGAGTTGAAATTACTGTTTTTGTCAATGGAGTCTGGTGGCTTTTAAGAGAGAAACCCAACAGCTTGAGTTACCCGATGGAAAGGGCTCACTGCTGGAAAGGTAAAGCGATGAAAGTATTCTAAATAT
Organism: Brachyistius frenatus; assembly: GCF_029030835.1. Lineage (NCBI taxonomy): Eukaryota > Metazoa > Chordata > Actinopteri > Embiotocidae > Brachyistius > Brachyistius frenatus. The sequence goes on from NW_027210637.1 coordinate 650,484, forward strand.
AGCACACATTTATACTGATATTGATTTTTTTTGTGTGTGGCTGGAATATGTTTTGTTGTTGACCCCTTCCACAGCTGAGCCTTCGTGCAGGTACAGCTGCCTGCTTCTTCAAACTGTGAAAGTTCTGACCTTTTCTCTTGAAAACTAAATCAAACAACCCCACTTCAAAAAAAATGAATTATTCCTTTGAATTACTCCTTAAATTCTCATCATTTTGAGAAGATAAATCTGGTTAAAAAAACAAAACTGTTAGATAGATCCTTTCCTGTTGTCACTTCGGTGTCCCGTTACCAGAGAGTCATTTGCTGTGAAAGAGGACCCACCTCTGCAGCAAAAAGCTAAATTAAGTCCAGGCTGTAGAGCAAGAACTGCCATGTTCGCTTGCTTTGCATAATGAGATCTGATCACAATATGGACAGAATGCAGCCGCGCATATAAATCACAGATGTAAGTATAAGGCTGTGATTGGATTGTTCATAAGCCCCACGGCACACCCAGATATATTGCACCGTAATGCAAGATGAAAATCAGGCCTGGTGGGGGGTTCAGAGGGATGATCTCATGTCAAATACAAAGATATCACCTCATTCATTAGAGAAACTCACATTTTAGAATGAATTACTGAAGCCTTGAATGTGACTCAAACTATTTTTGAATGTTCAATTTGTATGTTTTAGCACCAGGAAGTCTCTAACATTAATTTCATACGTGTTTTCACTTCAATGTGTTTGTGTTATGCGAGTCGGCACCGACACCTCAGGTGGCAATTTGTTTGCAACTTAACATCCACGCAATTATTAAAAACACTTTAACCAAAGGTTGTTGTTTTTTACATCCATATTATCTATTTGTCCATACGCTGCATTTCTCTTTATAATTTTACTGTTTTTTTTTCTACAGATGTATGTCCCTTATATGAAGTTGACTTGTTCATGTCAAAGATGGTTCACTCCTTTACTCTTTTCCTGTTTGATCCAAAAAAAAAAATTCCTTGAACGTTAGTTTATCTCCTTTGTGTGGTTCTGAGCTTTTTACACTAGCATTGTTCCGCCCAATTTTTAATCCCAGCTTCAGTCTTTGCTGTGATGATAGTCTGCAAACCCTGTTCGCATTAAGGTTTGCTGAGCCGCCCTGTTGAGGCGGACCAATCTGCAACCAGTGGGCGTGGCTAAGAGCGATGACGTTTGAGGTAGTTCCTGTGGCGGTCAATGACATTTGGTTAAAAGCTTCTCTAATAGTTTAAAAATTTGGGTGCAGTAATACGAGGCTATCTTTACACATGTCTTTAACATGCATTCAGTATCGGGATCCCTTTTGGATACTACATTTACTCCCAAATGTACTTAAGCACAATTTTGAGGAGCACTGTGGTAGTTCTATTTATGCTGTTTTACTGCACTTCTTGCTTCACCACGTTTCATAAGGAAATATTGCACTTTGTTCTCCGATACATCTATATGACAGCTTAGATGAAGATTTTACATACAACAACAGATAATACGTTTTTAAGATATATTACACTGTTAAAGATTAAACAAGTTGTTCCCAATCTTTCTGTCTGGTTGGATCCCCTTGTCACACATTTGACGTACAGCAAAGAGACATTTCCCTACAAAAACATCCCCAGTGGTTTCACTTGAAACAACACTTTGAGGCTCATTCGGGTAAATTGCTCGAATATGTCACAGAAACAACAAACATTGGAGAAAAGTCAAAGAAGTAAAACATCTGGGAGCAGGATATTGTTTTTAACCTTTTCCGAACCACCTTTCAGCCCCTCAGATTTCGTTTGTGACCATTTGAAGGGCCTCTAACCTCAGGTTGGGAACCACTGAACTAGAACCATCTAATAATGTACTATAATAATTATAAATCTTGTACTGTAGTAAATTGTTGTTTTGTTACACTGAGTATATTTAGCTCCTCATTTGTCGTATTTGCCATAATTTTCTTGCAACCTTTACTGAATGCTTCCATCCTCTTTTTCGCTATGATTTTCTTCCATAACATTTACACCTAACGTTAAAATGTACCTTCAGCGTGAAACAAATGCTCCCTCGCCTTCATTAAATCTAACAGCTTGCTTTGTTTCACTGTCTTCAATCAGTCTGACATCTTGTCACCTGTTCGCTCTGCATAATTCAGGACTCATACATTTTTCTGCTGTGTACTGGTGATTTAACAGAGTTGCTGCCTTTTCACTTGGTTGTTAATGCGGCCTAATACTGTAATATATCGTGACCACTCTCTCCGAGGTTGTGCGGGCTGCATCTTGGAGGCCTTTACTTGTGAACTTCATGTTCTTTATAAACGGTCTGATTCTGCAAAATATTAAGGCCATCCGTGAAATTGTGTCTGCTGCGTCTCTCCTGTGGTTGGAAACATTCAATATACTTAAATCTATGAGCACTTTTACTCATCACATTCTCTCTCCATTTATTTACAATGTTATTCCGTTCACAATGCGACTCCGACCACTTTCAGAAATGAATCCGAAGATGTAATCTCAGTAAAAATCGTGTTGCCGGAAGATAAAAATTGCACTGAAATATGTTAATCAAAGCTTTCCCGAAGCCCTGAGTTTTTTTTTTTTCTTTCTGCCAGCGAGCGCATTCGCAGACCTGCTTCAAATCTCTTTATGTCTAAGAAGTGTTTCATGTTTTTCGGCCCGCTGAATCAGATTTAATACTACATTCCTTTGGGGAACAATGCTCGACTAAGAATCACTTCAAAAGGCTACAACACTCGCTTGTAGTATGTGCAAAAAAAAAAAGTTTTGATCAGTGGTGAGCCACTTTTTCTGGTCTACATCCACCAGGGAAAATATTTGGCTACAGTAGCACCGACTGAGATATATTCAAGAAGCATTTTCAAATATTTCTGTAATCACGAAGACATCCAAAAGTTATAAAATATGCACATCTAATCGTCTTAATTACTCAGCGGCATGCGAACGGTCGTTCCTTACAATCTTTCCAATAAGAATAAATATTCAATATTCAATCTGTTGAGAACAGATAAAGTTGAGCATAAATTCTGGACTTTGAACCGGAGCCTTTTGGGCAAAAACACAGTAAAACAAACTCTGGCCCATGAATTAAAAAGTCGAGGTGGCCCGGAAGCAGCGCGGCCCTTTGCCGGCTGTTTGGATTTGTAGTCTCTGATATCGGAGCCGTTTCCTGACTCTGCCCTCCAGCCGGAGACAAAAGCTTTCACTCAAAGTGCCGCAACTGCTGCGCTATGAATGTTCCTGCAGAGTATTCCATCAGGAGTGACTCAGCAAAGACGTCCGCTCATTTCTGTGCATGGAGCAAAACAGTTGCTGAAAGCACAAGAAAAACACATTGGCTGCCAGATACACAAAGCAGAAAGAGCGATATATATATTTAGAGGGTCGTCTCAACGCTGTATAAACGGTCAGCCATTTGCTGCCCCTGTACCAGGCCTGCCTCAGTATTTGTATTATTTGTGGCCGTGTGTACTGCGTCACTGTCAAGCGTTCTCTAATATATGAATTTGTCACCAACGCACCTTCCTGCACTTTAAATTGTGATTAGGTTACAGCCAAATTTGATAGTCACTGTAATTGTATTCAGCCAATACGGAGTGAAATGCTTCTGAAAAGCTCTTTTGGGAAAATAAATAAATATGCAAATCAATAGATTTTTCAGCACAGAGATTCGCAAACTTTTCCGTTCGTGTGGCACTAAGTACCACACAAAATTTCCCCAGTACCACTTCCCACTACCAACAGATAAATATATATTTATTTAAAAAATAGAAATTCACTGATTTAACCATGAAATAGCCCCTTAAATGCTAAATAACAACAACAAAAGGCTTTAGTGAGTGCCAATTAAGCGTAGCACCAACACTAATCACTTAAAATTTTGCTGTTAGCAGCCTGCAGCTCTCTGAGTGTCTCTCTCTCTCTCTCTCTCATCTGACTTGTCAGGTCCAGCGTGGTCGCTCGCCTCTTCACTGGTTTTTTTGGGACTTTTATTGCCAGTTGTTATTTTAAATCCCACCCACTCGCTAAAATCAACGGATGAGGAGTCCGAGTCCGACGGCGTCAAGCCAGCGTTATCGTTATGCTACACTGGATGGCACATTAAGGTGGATAAACACAGGAAAACTCTATTTTCCAATGATCAACAACTCATTTCCGCATCATTATGATGTGACGTGTGAATATGATACCTGTTGTTTGTAATCAAACGAAATGAAATGGCCGCTTTTTATGCCTCAGCATGCGAGATTACACAAATACAACATGGGACACGTGGAGGGAATTTCTCAAAGCTCGGCACAAACACTCACTTTGACTCCGGGATGAACCGATTTGATTTCTCTGGCCAAAGGTCAAAGGTCAGCGTTACCACACCAAACACACCATAACTCCAGAATTCACTCGCCAATAACGACACCATTTCACGCAAACATCTAAATAGGACAAAGTGGGGAAGTGATGCCGTTTGATATCGGAAAAGGTCAAAGGTCAACACCACCGTGACATCAAAATGTTCTGTTTCATTTCCATTATTAAACACCGTAACTCAGGAACAGAAGGGGGAAACTGTGACCACGTTTCATGTTTGATCCAACACGGGTTCGGTGACACCAATCTTGAGCGTCCGCCTTGAAATGGTGCCGATTGTTTGGATCGCCTGCGCTGTGAGCGAAGTATCTACATTTTACAATTGATAGCTTCTTTGCTGCCACATCCATATTTGAAGCGTCGTTTACTGTCAAGCCGCTTTATTGGCACCAGCGTGTGAACACGCGTGCGGATTCCTTTCAAAGTCTTCACCACATAAATTGTATGAATCCGGACCGATACGGATGTAAACTGCAAGTTGATGTGTTGATGGAGGCTTACAACCGCGAGGTGGTAATTCTGGGAGGATTTGGGCCAGCTGGAGTGCAATTTTTCAGCTTTACAGCGAGGCGCTTGCATACCACTGATAGTATATGTTTGGGAAGCAACTGGTTTAGCATACTCAAACTGAATATGTGGATTTACAAAAAAATGCAAAGAGCTCTTCTTGGTGTACGTGTTGCAGGAGTCAGTAAAAAAAACAACATGAAAAACATGATCCGCTCAGTCCGGCTCGATTCGATCCATCCGTGACTTTAAGGGTTTCTTCAGAAGACCAGCGTTTATAGTACAGAGATTTTCAAAGTAGAAACACGGATTACGCTTTACTGTACGAAGCCAAAACTTTTTAGTTTGGACTCCCACTTCGACAAAGTCGAGGTCTCCTCCAAATGGACGAGGAGGCTGCACTTCTTTTGATGAGGTGCTAATGTCAGCCCAAACATGACCTTTGAATTAAATTACGAAATGCTGAAAATTGTTAATCACCATTTCCCAACGTGAAAGGTAACACGCTTAAATTAGCTGGTGCAGTCTGACAAACCCAAAGCTGTTCGAGTTGCACACTGATGCGAAAGAGAGAAAAATCATCAAATCCTCATATTTGAGAAGGTGAGAAGAGCATGAGGCTCTTTTTTGTTCGCATTTGTGTGTAATTCATGAATCAAACAATGAATCAGTTCCTGAGATTGATGTTGGTTAATTTTCTCTCTATGATTTATTCTGTTAATTGACTGATAATTTCACCACTAATTCAGTCTGTATTTCCTCCCCTTCAACATCCTCACACAGTGAATGATCTGCTTAACCCGGCCGTCTTAAATCACTGGCTTAAAGAATTTACTCCCCATTCCTTGTTGTAATTAGTCTGTAATAACATGCATTGCTTTTCAAACATTGTAAATCCCACCTTAAAACCATCGCTCTTTAAGTATCATCTACTTCTTTCTTTTTTTTTTTTTTTTTTTTTAGCTCTCTTGGAAGTGCATGCAGGGTTTATTCCTTAAGCGCAACCGCCGCATTAATTCACAGAGGTCGAAAGGGAAGATGGAGCCGAACTGAAGTCGGGTCTGTTGGAGCCGAGGAGGCCCGGAGAACAGAGAGCGGGAGCCATATGTTTAAGTCCTATAATGCGGCGAGCCCAGTGAACGCACGCCGACTTGACATCGCAATCTGGAGTCGTGCACGAAAAGCAGCGCGGTTTTAACGGATAATGGGATGCGAAACCGCTCGCATATCACATCTGTGTGAGCGCGCTCGTGTTGCTGACGACCCCCCCCCACGCCCAACACACACACACACACACACACACACACACACACACACACACACACACACACACACACACACACACACACACACACACACACCCTATCCCCTCTACAATGTGTCACAATATATTACAGTCTCCGCCGCACACCGACACACACCGACACACACTCTGATTATTCTCACTGCCAGTCTTTTGTGTAGATACAACAACAAAAAACTAAAAAACAAGCCCGCTTGCACACGCAGATGCAGAAGTGGAGTTTTCCATCACTCTCAACACACACACACACACACACACACACACACACACACACACACACACACACACACACACACACACACACACACACACACACACACACACTGCATACACACAAACTATTACGCTCTCAACACACATGCACTCCAAGTGAATTCCCTGCCTTAACACATGCCGCATATCACGAGTGGAGACCAATCCTTCCTCTCCCTTCTCACTTATTTAACATGCAGGGCGTTAATTGTCTGCATGATGAATTGCAGCCATCTCGGCAGCGCCCATGTGACACATCCACGCAGGGTTGTTTATAAGCACAGATGTGGCAACATAATCCTCTGGATTCACGGGGAGAATGTCAACGGAGAGCTCCTTCTCGTTTGCCTTGATGAATCACGCTGTAACTTCGTTTCTTGCACAAGGCAGCGCGTTTGGCATCATGTGCCGAGCGAGCGTCACCGCGCTCGTCGCGTTCGATTACGGGCGACGTCGACCCCGGCGGTGCAGCTGCACGCGCGCTTCACGAGTCGTTTTCAGGATTTACGCAAAAAGATGTCAGATGTTTAAAGTAGTTTTGTCCAAGGTTGTTTTCCTCTTAGTTTCATTTTGGCAGCATCCCCTGTGCGGCGGTAAATCTTCATTATCGCGGTGTCTCTGCACGAAATCACGTGTCAAACGATGTGGGCAGCACGCACGACTTTTACTGCTTCGCCTCGGTGTGAGCGTCTCGCTATGAACGCGGGTAAACAAAACCGACGTGCCTGCTTATTGGCTCCAACTCATCACTTCTTCTGACCTCAAAACATACTTTACATGATGGTCTTTATCCAAGACGGTGGGACAACGCACAACGCCAGGCGGCAGAGGCAGCGTGTCCCAGGCCTCCGATCCGTCTCGGGTCACGACGAGTCACGTCTTCGCCGGGAAACAACGGCGCGGTTGATCGTTCGAATGCATCGAGTGACTCGCGTTTTTGCATTTTCCAGACGAGTGCCCTTTCGTGGCAAACAGTGACCGACCTCTGCCACGCGCAAACGGCGGAAGGACGGCGGCGTTGTGATAATGTCGCCACAAGTAATCTAAGGGAGGAGGTGGAGCTGAATACAAAGCGGCTGAGTTTGACTTTGCTCGGTGTCTCCTGACTCCTTCGCCCCCGTCCGCTGTCTTTTCCAAACTTTAACCGAGACTGCTGCGAGGTCTTCAACCAGACGGCAGATCGGATGACGCTCATATCATAAGTATTCATGAAAACAGTCACAGAGGGTTTTTTCTTAGGTTTTAACATAATGTACGAAGTAAAGTAAAGCGTCTCATTTTGAGTCTTCTTTTGATTTGTTTCAATAATCAAGATCATTTCAATGATGGCTGTTGGTCAATGTGGTTGATGCAAAGCTCCGCCTCTAAACCCAGAACTAACTTTGGTTTAGGGGCCACATTTTGAAATGCCTGTTGGATGATACACTGGGACCCTAAAAGACATTTTTCAAAGGACGTTTACTACAAAGAAAATGCTGATGAATCACATTCAATTGTGAATCTTTTAACTATTCTTTCCACCATATATTTTCAGTTTAGTTTTTGGCACCTGAGGAAGAAGCAGGAGAAACCTTTTGTTTTCATACCGGGTGAGCAAATGTCACTGAAATCAATAGGCCAGAAACTGTAAACTCCTCTCTGTGTTTTACAGTATTATCTCCTTAGTTTCAAACCGGTCTCCAGTGCTGAGGGGAGTCACTATTATTAGTTTACTGATTCACCGAGTACTCGAACACTGGTGACTCAATGGCTTGTGCAGTTTTAACAATATCATGAAGACATCAGAAACATTAACTCGCCACAAAAACTGCAGCCAGTTGCAGAGAGAAGACGACACAACTTCCTGCTCAAGATGTTTGCAAGTAGACCATCAGTGTCGTAACTCGCTCCTGTCACGGTGTCATGTTTTCTTTTACGTTCTCATTTCACACGTCTTCACTTCCTGACCACGCGTCTTCCCACCCTAAAGTGTGTACAGCTGCGTTTCATATTGCATATTTTTGCTTTTTATTTTTTTGTATGTTCTTCAGCCGGCCTTACAAAGTTTGTTGCATGCAGTGTGGATACAATTTCGACATACTACTAAAATGAAAATACGCTAAAAAAAAAATGCGCTTAAACTTTGCGTCGCAAGACGTAGCGCGACATTTGAATTAAAAGGAAAAAGGATGCAATTTGGAACAAGTGCTACGATTAAGGTTACGCTTCTTTTTAATGCCTCTTCTTTTTCTTCTTCTTCTTTTTCTTCCTCTTGCGAATTGCAACCGGGCAGAGCGGTAGCGCCACCAACGGCCTTCCTTCATAATACGACTGGATACTTTTTGGCATCCTACATTTCACATACTACGTATTGGGACATACTAAATCTTTTTTCTGGCGTACTAAACAGTTATGGAATTATTGGAACACAGCAAACTCGATGTTTTTCTCCGTAGTCGTTCCTCGCCACTCCCAGTATTAGTCTTCCTGTTTTTTTGTTTTGATTCTGCTTTTGCTCTTTTTTTTTTTCGTGCCACCGCAGCCTCGTCTATACATGTTGTGCTCTTTCAGTAAAAGACTCCTGCTTTTACTTTTTCCATTTTAGAGTCGTGCATTCGAGTCCCGTCCGTTCCTGCCAATGTGTTGCAGACATAATCCAGACAACATATCTCCTCTTTCATAAACATGGTTTAAAACTCAGAGTTTCAGCTTTACAGACTGATTAAAATGCTGGAACGACCGCATGTTAATTAACTCCAGCCGTCTTCCCTACTTTGCTTCTAAAAACAAAGTCCAGTGAACTAGAAATGTTGTGATTCCAAAAAGAAATATTCCGGTTTTTTTGTTTATTTTTACAGAGCTAAACTCATCTTGCATTGGAACAGATTTTGCGCTGGGACAAACCAGAAAATGTGTAATTCCCTGGGAAGTATGTAATGTGCTGAACTACAGACCGGTTTGAGACGCAGCCAAGGTTTGTGTTTGGTGCTGTTTCTTCCTTTGTCTGTCCAGTCATCGTGACTAATGCTCGAATGCCGCACAGTTCCTTCTGTCTGTTTCCCACTGCTACGAGGGGGGGGGATGTGCATCGCTTCTTTTGTGTGCGAAAAGACCCGAGCGGGCACCAGATGTTTAAATAAACAAACAGTATGTATGTGTAAAAATGGCATTAACTATTACTTGCAACCATTATTTTGCAAGGAAATACTGTAAATATAACGTGACAGAATGAGCGGTGGGAAAAGTAGGCCTCAACACGCCAAACAATGAAAGTAAATATATAAATAGTGGTGGTAAACAGAATTATAATACGCCAAGTACCGCCTGTAGTATGGCGCATAATGTAAGAAGGTTACGTCTTGAAGTGTAAATGGAAAAAGAGACATTTGAGATAAATAGAAAGTAGGGTAAACAATAAGCTGCACAGAAATACACACATGAATAAGTTATGATTAAATGCATAAATAACTGCATTTACATACGGGACAAATATAACTTTTGATGCCCTGTAAATGAGGTACACATTAATGTATCAGGGATGTTGATCTTTTTAAAAGACGGTTTTAAGGGTTCTGGTGAAAGATCTCTGTGTGCACAATTACTGTTCGCTCAACTACAGAAGTCCTGGTTGGATTTAATGGTCGTGCTGTAGAGGAGAAGCTGTGATTTATGTATGACTTCCGTCTTATTTTATGTTCTATTGCTCATTATATGATGATTTATGTGCCACATTCTTAAGTAAAAGGCAATTTTTCTCTCCTCGAATGAGTTCTGTTTTAATGTAATATAGTTGTATATTAGGAAGGAAAGTTTTTTGGAGCATGATGAGTATACTTTTTTGAGGTTTGTGGTTTTTAATGTAACGTTGTACTGTATGTTTCTAATGTACGGTTCTCAAATACAAATCTAACATGCTCATTACTGGATGATTTACATTTGATGAAAATTTCTGTTTCACCAGAGGGAAGTAATTTACATCCCACTGTCTGACGGCTATACTTGAAAGATTAATATTGTAAATTAAAAACCTGTAAAATATCTGAATTGCTATACATTGAACTACCCAATAGTTTTTTTTTTTTTTAAATACTCAAGAATATTGTGTAAGTCAACTTTATTGTCAATCACCATATATACAGAGATCGAAATATTGTTTCTCGCAGTATATATATATATAGTGCAAAGATTGTTTCACTTATATCAGATGTGACATTTAAATGCTGCAAAAAATGGTAATGCAACTAATTAATTCACATTTGAAGGTGCCATGCTTCATAATTAACACCTTTAGGCTTCTTTAATTATGTTTTGTGAATTATTATTTAGATTTATTCAAGAGTACGTTTACAATTGCAGTGTCTTCAACTATAAATCCATGCAGGGTGGACACCTTTGAGCGTGACACAATAAACAACAACTACTACTGTTACTGCTACTACTACACCAACAGCTACAACTACTACAACAACTACCACAACAACAACTACTACAATAACACAATTTTTCTTTATTAAGATTTCATCTTCCCTTATGAACAGTACTGGATGAAGATCACTTTACTGCTTTACGAAGTAAAAGTACTGAAGTAATATCAGCAAAATTAACTTTAAAAAGTTTAAACGAGCTCATTATGTGCAATTATTATTAGTATAATTAAGGTATAAGCAGCAATTTAATGTCACACCTGATCCAGTTCGAGCCGCTTTTGACAACTTAATAGACTGTTTTTTATAGTTTGATCTTTACCAGTAGTCACACTGAAGTGGTCATTAAAATTTGAATCCATAAAAAATTAAGGATGTCAGAACTATAAGGTGGATAATTGATTTTTAGTGCAATGCAATAGAGTTCAAGCAGACCTATACGTACATTACACTTGCACTCAAGTGCATTAGTTTAGACAATATACTTGCAACCATTAGCTAAAAACAGAAAATAATAATAATTAAAAAAAAAATTTGATTGAAGAAACACTTTCTTTTTTTTCCAGGCTGATTTTCTGTTTACACAGAAACCAATTACATCATAAAGAAAAGAGGAAGAAGAAAAGAAACAACATTAAATACATTTTCCTCTTAAACAATATTGCGGTCATTCTCCCCCACGTTTAAATCACCTGGAGGTCACGCTGCACCGGAGCAGTGTGCTGATGTAGGGCTGAATAAATGGAGGATACAGCACCTTTTTATTCACTACTCCATCACTGGAGTACGCACGAGTATATGTGTGTACATACAGAGCATGTGTGTGTGAGAGAGTGAGTGAGCGGGGCAGCCGTAAAGAAACCCAACACACACACACTCTCTCTCTCTCTCTCTCTCTCTCTCTCTCTCTCTGTGTGTGTGTGTCTCTCCCCTCTCTCGCTTCCCTTTTTTTCCTTCCCGGTCTCAGTCAAGGACAGTTTCGCTTTGGCACGGCGGGTCTGAACAGCTCCACGTTCCCGTTCTGTCAGTCTGTCCTCGTTTTCTTTGCCTGTATACTAACGGGATATTTTTTTGTAATTTTTTTTATGATTGGTTCGTCCCCCCTCCCCTTTCCGCTTGCTCCCTCCCTCCCTCCCTCTCTCTCTCTCTCTCTCTCTCCCGTGATTGTATGTAAATCCGGTCGGGAGTGAGCCAGTAGGTGAGGGTTGGGGCTTGGTGGCTCCTACCTCGGTGGCGCACACGAGACCCGAGAGCGGCCGAGGTGAGATCGCTGCGCCGTCGGAGCTGTCCACTCCTGCCGTGGTGCTGAAACTCCTCCTGCACGCTCTTTTCCCCCCCCGCCTTCGCCTTCACTGTAACGTTGATGTTATTTTGGGAACAGGATTAACAGCCTCTCCTTTGGCTGCTTATAGGTGCAAACTTCTCCCGGGGACATCTCTCTCTCTCTCTCTCTCTCTCTCTCTCTCTCTCTCTCTCTCTCTCTCTCCACAACGGAAATTATACACTACACCACTCGTGGATCTGACCGAAACCCGAGATTATCATTAATCACACTTTGTTGAGAAGTGTCTCTTCAGTCCGCCTCACCTCTAAACTCTTTGTTTTTTGGATTATTCTCCTGGATGGTTTACGTCTGGACACACAGGTAAGAGAACACGATCCCGGTGTGTGTGTGTGTGTGTGTGTGTGTATGTGTGTGCGTGTTTGTGTGTTTTTTGTTGGACCAATTGTTTAAACCCCCCCCCATATCCCGACCACTCCGGGCTTCCACGAGAGCCCCCCCCCCCCCACACGCACAGACGCGCACACCACCCCTACATCCCCCCCCCTTTTCTATGTCTGAGACCACCAGTTTAACCCTCATCATCGGTGAGGCGCCACAACTCTTTCCTAATAATCCACCAGGTCACTCAGAAAAATATCTCCCGATCTACTGCCTCGAGATTTTTTTTTTTTCCATTTCAATTTACTCCGGGAGGCTCGAAATCACCTGCATACATCTGGGATACGTCTGAAGTTGAGATTATAGTTGCTGTAATTCTGTCACTGAAGCACAAACAGTCCCCCCATTGTACCACAATCAATGTTGTTTTTTTTTTTTTGGAGAGGGGGTGTGTGTGTGTGTGGGGGGGGGGGGGTCCCCACGTTGCCCCAGAGCTTTTAATTTATCCATCGTAGTACTTAGTGTGTTATTTTTTTTTTCTTTCCTTGGCACGCTAATCCTTGAGTGACACCGTTAGCAGCAGAGGGGATTATACTTTTGTTTTTCATCCTCAGTTTTGCGCCTGCACTCGTTGGGCTTTATGTTACAGACTCATGCGCCGGAGATGGCCATTAAACTGTGTTGTTTTGCTGGTTTGAAAATGTATTGGGGGGCGCGCGCGGGAGGTGTGTGTGTGTGTGTGTGTGTGTGTGTGGGGGGGGGGTTGTTGAGGGGAGGAGTCACATGCAGGCTCGATTTAAAAAAAATAAAAAAAAAAAAATACGATATTATTTATCTCCGCGACGGTGCAGCAGATGGAGTTAAAGCCAACGTAAAGCCAGATTAGGATATCGCTATCGATACGATTTGGATTTACAGCTTGCAAACCCCCCTTTAGAGGCTTCAGTAGAGGGATGCAGTGGAGTCATCGGTGTTTCCAGCAACATAGGAGCCAACGCATTGACAGTAGACACAATAGATTTAGCAAGTTTTAACATTTACTCTCACGTTACCAGGAGACAAGTCAACAAATATTAGCAGACACATGATATTTAGTGTATTAAAAGCAGTGATGGGATGTCCATTTACTAAGTACTGTACCGGTTTTAAATGTGACTTTTCTTTGGTATTAAGGTGGAAAACATGGCGTATTTTTTTTTTTTTTTAACCAAACCTCAATTAAACTAATGCATCATCATTAAGGATAATAGAACGGTGTGACACTCATTATTTTTCAATGGCTGCTTAAATGTTGATAAAAAAAATACTTTCATTCTTTGACTTAAGTAACATTTTCAATGCTGCTTTTACTGTTGTTATTGTCTGGCATTCCTTTTCTTTACTGAAATGATCTGAATACCTTCTCCACCAAGAACTATAAGAATACTATGATGACTTTTTAGCCATTACCCATTACGATGGCTTCCTCTTTGTCGAGTTATTGTGCTTCTGGTGACACCTTTACTCATTGGCACTACTGTAAGTGTCACAAAGATAAAAACATTTTTTTTTAAAAGGCACAAGAAGAAAAGAACGCGCATGTGTTAATTGTACTTCCTCCACAGTTTGGATGTCCTTCTGTAATTCATTAAAGGCGCCAACAATGCCAATCACATTCCTTCAACAATTGCAGCAGTAATTAAAATTCTCGTGGAGAAAAGTACGAACGCTATGGAAAGCATGCAGTTTGAACGTTCAGCCATCTGTAGGGCCGTCTGAGATTCCGACTTCAATCCCCTCCTTTATTTCCTCAATGCATTCACTTTATCTGTCAGAGCTCTTTGAAACCACCAGATATAATCTATTTCCAGTGGCGCATTAGATGGATCTGTGGATCTGGTTTTCAAGGCTGCAGTCGCTAATTGATTCTCCACTTGAATGCGAGCCAGGGACCAAGTAATGTATCATTTATATAAGTTCTATATTACATTGTGGGCAGTGGGGGATTACTTGATAAACGTGCAAGTCTTAATAAATAAGGAGGCTGGGCTGCGGAGGGATGTGGAGAGCGAGATAAGACAATGCTCATTTTCAGAATGACTCTGCAGGCTTCCTGCACCGAAATGATACCGATGCTCTCAGTTCACAGTCACGTTCAAACCCACGAGGAAGACAGATTATTTCAAAAACATTTCTCCTTCCCTTCCTCAACACCAAAACCAGAAAAAGTCTCTCCATTCTTTTTTTTTTTTTTTTTTTTTTAAATCAAATTACACCATTTACCAACAGGTAGAGGTGCCAGCAGAGCAGGTACAATGTTAATGGAGCTGCACTGCTTCTCATTACAATGCCTTTCTTTCAGGCACCGCGGGGAGGCAAAGACTTTTGAGTCAATAAGGCTTTTCACTGGAAGGAAGGGGTCGGGGGTAAAAAGCTGGGAAACTGATTAAAGCGTTTCACATTTGAGAGGAAAAGCACTCTCTGTGAGGGTGTGGGCGCTCAGTAATGGTGGCTGGTGGTGGTGGTGGTGGTGGGCAGATTTGGATGACGTGACAAGCAGTAAAAACCTCCAAGCATACAGCTGTGAGAGGCTGCATATGTTGGGAAAATTGCGCTGCCACCGTTTATTCCATCACCAATATTCTGCACTTACAGTGGAGCACCTGAAGTTTCTAGGTAGGTAGGTAGGTAGGTAGGTATATACTTTATTAATCCCCGAGGGGAAATTTTTTCGCCACAACAGCATACATACAGGAGCAATAATAGAAACAATAGAATAAAATAATAATAGAATAGAATAATATAATAGAAAAGCAATAAAATAAAAAATATAAATATAAATATAAAATATAAAATGCACAGTACATACAGTATATATACAGTACATTAAATATCTATATATATTATATACAACAAACCAATAAACACAGTCAACATATATATATATATATATATATATACATACGGTACAGTATATATCTATATATATAATATCTATATATATAATATACAAGGGCACGACGGCGCAAACGTTGGGGGGGTGATAAAAAAAAAAAAAAAAAACGTAACCCCGCCGGCTTCTTCCAAAGGTCTCGATCGCCAAAGCTATTCTATTTGTGTGTCCAACAGAGATGTCCCGACTGTGACAGAACACATGCTGTAATTACATATAGTTAAAGACATGTTCTAGTTGCTTTCAGATGGAGACATACGCAGATTAAAAAAAAAAACACTTTTTCAAAGCTGTTTTTGATATTAAAGGGTCCTTTCATCCAAATGATATTTTAATTTTTTTTTTTTTTTTTTTTTTTCACTTGGTATCATGCAGACGCGAGCCGGGCTCGTACTGTCACTCACAGCTTCAGTTTTCTTCGCTGTGAATACAATGTGGTGACTCGGCTCGTTTTAGCTTTTGCTAAACCACTCCGAAGGGCGGACTAATCGGCGACCCGTGTCGGTGGATAACCACGTTTGTTCCGGCCCTCTGTCACTGTGATTGGACGGCTGGTGACAAGTGTAACGTGAAAAAAATAAAATAGAAACAGTGAACGTTTAGCGCTCTGTGCAGAATAAACGCCTCGTCAAACTGCTGCCGTTCATTAAAACATTTTTTTTTTTTTTTAAATATGCCTTACTCGGGGAAAAAAAAACAACGATTTGGTGGACAAAGGCCGTAGGTAGTTGCAGCGGTGGCAGAGTGGCAGACGGTTTCGGCGCATGCTGATTGGTTAATATTAACCCGAGGGCCACGTCCAGTAGGATGGAACGACTGCGAGCGATTCCCTATGGAGGGTGGCACCAAGCTAATGACATACATATTTCCGAAATGTGTGCCTTAACCCCAAAACAATAAACATAAATTAAATGTTATATAGAAAAAAGTTCCAGTAAAAACTGTCTGTGTCGTTTATCTGAAGTAATGAGTGCAATATTTGTGTAAAGACACATTTGAGTTCTTTCCTCGTATTGGATGTTGGAGTAAATTTCTTGGAGGGCAAAGGAAATCAAAGCGATCGGCTTGGCTTACAAACCTACAAACACCCAGGGAGCTAAGTAACAGAATATCTTCTGTTGTCGTTTGGGCGAACTCAAAGAAATAGTTCAGTCTTTGGGGAAATCTACTCTCTGGGTTTTGTTCTTACAATGGTTCAATGAGCAGATTGAGTGTGAAGTGTGGTTCCAGTTCTGCCTAGTTAAAGACTGGAAGCGAGGGACAACAGCTGGCCATTGTCCAAATATTCAAAGTATTTTTACCAAAACCTCTGAAGCTCACTTTTTTTTTTTTTTTTGTTTTTTTTAAAAACAGGTTGTATCTCATTTCTGGCTTTAAATGTTATATAACAAGCAACATTTTGTCTGTGTACCCAGAACAATATCTTCACAGTTGGCCTAGCAACCACTGACAAGTCATGGCACCTAGCTGTTGTTGGCCACGATATAGCCCCTTAACACACTGCATGACACCATAAAATTTTAGGCGTTTTGGAGCATTAGAGGACTTAACAGATGTAATTTTGAACTTTGAAAAGAGTCGGCCCAATACTTATCGTACAGACACCTATTTCAATCTTGCCTAGAAAAATAAGCACAATCCCCAGAAAAATCTAACTATTTGTTTGAGTTGAGTTTTTGTTGAAAGAGGCCCATGTGTACTTTCTGGCTTCACAATCACTACAGTGCAGTCACACCTGAGAGTTGCCCATTACAACCACAGTGACTCATCTGGAGCAGTTTAGAGCGTGAAGCACTTTTCTAATGGTCCCAGTACTCTTTGTAAGGTGTTTACTTCTTGAATTTTCCCTGTTAGGCTTGAGTTTGACCGGCAGCTCTCGGTACGGGTGGCGACCGTCTGCTTTTCTGCAGCACGTCGGGTTATTTTAACACAGCTTTGGAGCCACATGTGAAACTAAACAACATACTCCACGTAATAGACATGGTGACGTTCTTCATCAAGGATTCGTGCACGAATTTCTGCATTAAAACCTCATGAAATCATCAGGAAGTAACATGAGTCTTTCATTTACGATCTCGTACGTGAACAACACTTTAATCAACTACGGTGAATACGTCATCAGATGATTGATGATCATGATGAATTCTTTGCAAAAACATTTTGGACCGCTGAACCAAACTCTGCAGCGCAGTGCACATCGTGACATCATCGTGACATCATCGTTAACTCAGCATGAGTTCATCATTTTTGTGGCCCCTAAAGAGAAATGGTGAACATTTGATCTATAACTGCAGTAAGTGCTAGAACGTGCTTGAATAATTAATGTCAGACCAAATGTTTTTCAATTGTTGTGATGTTAGAGTTATTATGTTTGTGTCTTATTCATAGAAGCCTGCAGGTAAATGAACAGACCCCAAAATTGGCCAATCAAAGCACATAGACCAAACACTGTAGTCATCAAAATCTCAGCAGTAGCTTGATTGTGGCCCTTCAACTGAAGTGGTAACACTGACAAGTGGTCCAAGAATTCATCATTTATAATTTTTAATAAATCATAGTCATTGACGGTGTTCTCACCTCAAGTTAATGCTGAAATTAATGTGTTGTGAATGAAAGACTTTGAACTCATGTTATTTCCCTGATCATTCAGGAGGCATGAAGTCATGCTCAATTCATGTATTAATCAAGCGGCGACCAGCAGTGACGTCCCGCCTACCAACAGCCGTAACCTGACTGTACCGCAGGCCTGTCAATCAAACAGACACGCCCCCTCAAAAACACAGCTTTTTGAAGTTTATTTTCTCATTAATGACGGGGATTATTTTCAGATGGACGGCCAGAAAACTAATAAGAAGGAGCGACTTTAGCTAGCAACAGCGAGACAACTCGTGGGGAAATTTTATTGACTTCGAATTGTATGAGAGAAGTTGAATGGGAGTCCATGGAGCCGGAGGCTTTTTGGAGCCGACCTCTAGTGGCACTCGGCGGTATCGCAGCTTAAGGCACTTCGCATCCGCCTCAATTATCAGACCCGGAAGCTACGAACACTTTGTATATACAGTCTCTGGTATTAATTCACGCTAATTCACCTACCCTTACCGCTTAAAGTGTTACCGACAACACTGATGCATGACGTCATCTGATTCTCGAGTGGTTAAAAATGTTTTTAAAAAAAAATCAGTTATCCAAAATACCATCAAATATTTCAGTATGTTTTGATCCGATAATTGTTTGTTTTTATGTTTCATCCTTCAACAGACGAGCACACCACGGCACTGACACTTGTAGCGTTGCTTTCCCCTTATTTCATCTCCCCGTCTTCCCACCCTGAGCTGCGCTTTAACTGCTGCCAGCTCCCATCTGAGTCTCTGCGTCTGTCTTTGTTGTTCGCCTCCTCAATGCGTGGAATCTTTATTGTGCAGCACACACTGAGGTATGTTATTCCTTTGCCATGTTTAGGAGACGCTACCTCCTGACATTCTTTTCTCCCGGCAAGCAGGAGTTTGTTTGATGATGTGAAAAACATATCCCCCCCCCCCCCAGATCTCTACAATGTGCACGTAGCATTTCTCGTTTTATAGGACTTCACTGCTGCTTGGAAAAGATGCAAACAAAACCACAAACTTCTTTTTTGTGAAACGTTTTTTTTTTGTTTTTGTTTTTGGAAACACGTGTAGCAGACGAGAACGGTTTGAATGAAAGATTATTTGAATGTGTTTAACTCGCTGTAATGATGTGCAGGAATTTCCACTCCCGTGTGCAGTGAAATCAAACTGGCAAACATTTCCGCCGGATCGTATTTCTTATTCTTTTGCTCCGAGGATCAATACAAGCTAACAGTATGAGGGCCTCCCCCCCAGCCCGTCTCCTGACTTTTCAAACAGCTCTAGATTTTCTCAAGCATGACCTCCTCCACTCCACGTCTTGATTGAACTCCGAGTGGATTGTTAAATTGTTATTGTCATAAGCCATTTCGTCTGGCAGGGCAGAACAAGGTTTTCATGGCTGCTGGTAAAAAAATAAAAAAATAAGAAACAGCGGCTGGGTGAAATATTGAGAGGGCTCTTTGGCAAGACCATAATAGAAGTAGTGCAAACCTTAAAGGGTTGAGGGGCAACCCACCGGGCTCCGGCTATCGGGCTACTTTTTTAGTTTTTCCTCTAATCCTGTCGAGCACACTGATGGCGAGTGTGGTTCGAGGCGTATCTTTGAGTGGGTTCGAGGTGTTGGTGGTGTTGGCCGGAGCCAGATAGGAGACGTAATAGTCTGTTCCTCGGATAATGACGGCGTTTGGTGGGAGTGCATGGCGGTCCGAGAGGCGGGTGTCGGGGGTGGGGAAGGGACGAGGAGGAGGGGGGTGGGGGTGGCGGGGTGGGGGGGCTGTTGTAGCCAAGCGTTGCATTTTAACGACACCGCAGGTCGCAGTTCGCCGCCGCCGCCGTCGTGGCCAAGTGTGACGGCACTGTTCCGGGCGCCGTATACGGTAGATCAGATCGGCCTGATTATGTAATGATTGTTAACAATCGGAGAGTGTGTGCGTGCGCCTCTGACTGCCAGGCCCCTTCTCCTGCAGTGTTGTAGCGACAGCCTGTACTTCCTGACATTTGAAATGGGTCTATAAATTAAACGCCATAAAAAAAAAGGAAAAGTCAAGGTCCTTCCTGCCTCTGCCTCGTATGGAGAGACTCCGCCGATCATAAATGATTGTAATGTGGACTATATAATGTCCGAGTCCCTGTCAAACCTTTGTCACACGCAACTTATTGGCCCACTCCCGAGTCCCTGCACATAAAGGTCCTGTTAAAAAAAAAAAAAAAAAACGACCCATGGAAATATTTAGTGGCGCTCGCTCGTGCACTTAATTGTTAATAATTGTGGGTTTTTTTTTAGGGTACAACTGGAAGCTGATAGTGCACGGTTAAGGTTGCTATTAATCCGCAGATGTTGTACCAAACTCGACAGAAATCCTGCACATGACAAAAGAAATATAAATATATATATATATATATATATATATATATAGAGAGAGAGAGAGAGAGAGAGAGAGAGAGAGAGAGAATCGCTTCATTTTCTTGCTGGGTGTTTTTTTTGTCTTTCTTTTGCAGAGCTGTGATGAATAATGGACGCGCACTTCGAGGGAAGAATTAGTTCAAATTTTCATACAGTACAAACTGGCAGCCGGGTCTGGACACACTGTGCTATCTGGCATGTTTTTGATGACTGCCCGGGTGGATGAAAAGACATGAAATATACTCGGAGAAAAACTTTGAGCTTCCTGGAAAACAGTCCCATAAATTTCCCTGCAAGTTTAAGCTGGTATTAGATTAAGTTGTTTTTTTTGTATTCACTCTAATCTCTTAATAGAATAAACCCTCAAAAACTTCAAGTACATTGCCTATCTCTTTGATTTTAATGATTTTTGTTCAAATTGAGTTAAAACCAATGAAAAAAACATTACTTATTGACAAAGCTATCTCCCTACAAAGTCCATTGAGTAGCTTCTTTCGGGTCTTTCGCTCGTGTCGGACATTTTTCTTCCTCAGCGGATACAGTTGTGATTAAGTCGGAGATGTTCAAGTTTTCGTCTTCAGGACCACTTCAAAGGAATCGTTTGACATTTGAGGAAGTAGTTTTGCTTTTTGCCAAGACTTGAGAAGATCGATACCACTCTCATGTCCGCGCAATGAATACGAAGCGACCGCTAGCAGCAGACAAACACGAGGGCAGGCGGCCAAAATGCTGATGCGGGTAAAAAAAAGACTGAAAGTTCTGTCTTTGCAGAAATACAATGTCATATATCCAGTGTTTTTTTTTACACAGGGTATGAGTGACAGGCAAAATGGTGTATTTCGCATGCATTTTCCTTTTCTCTCCAGTTGTAAATATTTGTGTCTTGGAAAAAGAAAAGCAATTTACGCCTCCTGTTTGGTGCGTTCACAAGTTAATGTTCGAGGGGCCTGAAGGATCGCTCAGTCAGTCTCATTCAGTGATCATTGAAAGCCTACAGCCATAACACAAAACATCACGCTGAGAACAAAGCGGGCTGCTAAGTTCGAAAACACATCAGAGGCTCATAAATGTTCCAGTGGCTGACCAGCTGAACTCTGGTTACCCTCACGCTTCTATTAATGTCTTTCCCTGCTCTAAATCCCGGCTCCCGCGGCTTCCAGTCTCACACAGCTGACATCACTTGTGATTCCGACGGGGAGTCCCTTCGTGAACCACATTCGGCGTGCGACTAAGTGAGACGCCGGCGTTCGGAAAACGGGGAAAAACCCTGCCTCTGTGTTTTTTTTGTTTCTAGCCAACCGTTGTCGAATCCCAGCCGAAGCGCTATGCTCCCCGAATGCAGGGATCATTGAAATTCCACATCTGATTTTTCAAAAAAAAAAAAAAAAAAAAAAGATTTGGACTGCCTGCCAGGATTTATAGCAGATTAACTTTTGAAAATGATTTAGCTCTCGGGCTCAGCAGTCGCTACCAGGGCAGAAAAATAACTTTTTCTCTCATCCTCCCATTTTCATCCTCGCCGGCTCACATATTCCCCAAATACACTAAATATTCCAAACATGCAAAAAAATAAAAAAATATGAGCGGTTTTGTGTGACCCCAACTGTGGCAAAGCTGAGTATATCCACAAGAAAAAAAAAGTTAATTAGAGGTTTTGGGTGTGAAAAGAGATGATTGACAGTCATTTAGGCATAAACAAAAAAAAGGGGCCAGACGCAGCAATATATGGGGCATTATTTTACATGTAGGCTCGTAAACACGATCCCGGGAAGCATTTGTGACGTCGCCTCCGTCGGTAAATTGTAACCGCGGTTGCTTGGGGGATTTAGAGAGGAGACACAATACGCCAGCAGGAGTTCAAAGCTCGGTGTTATCGCATTTTATTTTTTATTTTTTTTTACGCGTTTGGATAATATCTGAATGACACAGATAACAGCCTCATAAAATGGATGGCGGATAATGAATTATGTCATCACAACGCGCAGCCAACGAGTTTTACACGAGGGCCCATCTCCGTTCTTTATCTGTCGTCTGGTGGCACCGGGATGCACTTTGCCGTTATCCGGCTGGCATTTGGAGCCGGGGATATATCGGAGCGGGTGGTATCCTAACGGGGGGGGGGGGGGGGGTTCAAAAGGAAGGCTGTCGACGGTAAAAGTAGCACCTTCTTTGAACTCGGTATGGCGGTTAACTCAGAGGCTTGTAAATGCAGGGACTGAGATTTGATTGATGGAGAGGTCTTGAATGCATCGGGCCAGTGTCTTTGAAGTGCTTGTGCTTCAATATTGTAACAAGTTGTCAACATAACAAGTAAATATTATCATCTTATATTGTAGTTGCGATAATGAATGGGTTAGGAACATTGTTGCCAAATATATATCATGAAACGCTCAAATTGATCTATAGTTTGGTTTCTAGTTAAGAGGAACAAGTCCAAGGGTCACGCTCCTTTTAGCTCCGATTTGGTCTCCGCCGCCTCCAACAGAAACATCTACGGTCACACGCTAGTTGCTAACTGTGTCTGTCCGCTGTTTGGTGTGGAGGAGCAGTCGGCATTTGAAGCAAAAATAATGTTCGATATTCACTGGGAACTATTTGGCTATTATTAGACGACAGCAGTTGCATTAACTGAAGAGTTTTCACGACCTAACAACTGTTTGAAAATTAAAAAAATAATAATTATAACCCATCCTTTGTGCTGAGTCGGTATTGTAGAGTGAATTTGGGGGGAAAACTACTGCCTGCTACTGCTCTTGGAAACAACGTTGATTACTGCAGCACCACTGAACCAAAACAGAAACAGTTGTGGAGCGCAAATCTAAAAGAATGAGCTGAAAGGAGCCAAAACGCTCTGCTGCAACTTTGCGCAACACCTTTTAGAGTATTAATAATAGTATTATCAGTGGTATCATTAATTACTTAGTATTATTAATCAACTTATGAGGAAGCTACTGGTTAGCAAAGCATATTGCAGAGCTTCTGATAATATGTCATGCTCTTCATCAGCAGATGGAGTGACAAATATTGCTTTTTTTGTTGTGTTTTTTTGTCTGATCGCTGTTGGGATTTCTTGTCCATGTTGGCTTAAAAGTTTTACGTTCAAAGTTAATAGTCCACTTTTGGAAAGCACACTTGACAAATCCATCTCAGCCACGGGTCAACTTTGTGTTTGGAAGATTTGAGTGTACTTTCCATGTGGCACCATCACGGCCGTCGTAGTGGGCGAGTCCTGCTCCTGTTCGCCACCCCCAATGCCCCATTCTCAAGTAATGAGAACTTTTTATCAGCAAGGTAAACAATAGTTAAACATCGTTTGATAATTTGTCCACTGAGTGTATAATGTCGAAGCCTGGTAGTAAGCTTTTTAAGGCTATGTTCAAAGAGCATGAAATCAGTGGCATGCTTCATAACACACACACACACACACACACACACACACACACACACACACACACACACACACACACACACACACACACACACACACACACACACACACACACACACACACACAGTCACACCACACACACACACACACACACACACACACAGTCACACCTGAGAGCTGCCCTGGACAAGTGCTGCTTTTATCTTCTGCTCACTGAGCAGCCCAACTCGAGCAAATGGGAGTTAAGTGCACCTTTAGCAGTGAGTAATGAGGTAGCAGCAAGTCACTAAGTCACTAAGTCAGTCACACGCATACTTATCCTTTGTTATTTTGGGACGTGTTTTTTTAGTTTAATCTCATCAGTTTATTTTGCTTAAACTTAATCTCGTATGCCGGCATCCCTTCAAAATGAACTTTGATTTAAATTTGACAAACAACAAGAAATGAGTGTGATCATTTTTTTTAGTAAATACGTTTTTTTATAAGTTATATTATTGATTTTGTTTAGTTTTTTGCATGAAAAGTCTGAAATATAAACTGTTTTCCAGAAAGTATGATTAAATAAAGAAATAAATAAAAAAATGCGCAACAAAATTTAAAATGGAATTCCTATTCAGAATTAATAAAATATACATATATTATTGGTCTGATATTAAAGAGAGGCCAGATTGCATCATGTGGAAATATCTTGGAGTTTTCCCGCAATGACACTCGCTCAGTTCCAACAACTGGCTTTGATGTGCTTGAAAGGGTCTTTTAAGTCCCAGTTATGTTTTTTTTTAAGCATTACTCAGTGGCTCACAGAAGACTGTGGTTGTAATTAACAGCTATGAACTGGAGGGTTACTGGACTCGTTCTCAGAAGAACATTGCCGGTTAAAAGGTGAAGACATTTCCTGCCGTTTTCATAAACCAGAGAAAACTAACCTGCCACTGTTGTTTATCATGACCAGAAGCAAGAGTTTGGAAATCCAGAGAGAAGTCTGTATCGGCGAAAGTATCCTATCCGTGCCACTTACCTTAAAAACAGACAAAGAAAAAAGTTGTATTAGTTGCAGTTTATCACTGTTTCTTTGTGGCAAAAGCTGTTGTCTCCTATGTTTGTTCAGCATCTCTACGAAGGACTTACTATTGAGTTTCTCCAAGATTTCGCAGAGGTTTTTTTATGTGAATGCTGCGAGCAAAAAGGCTTGAATTTGGTTTTCTCGGAAATTGTGCTGCAGTTTGTTAAGTTTCTTGTGATTTTGTGGCAGTAAAATTGCAAGATTTGACAAAAATCGTAAGAACGTTGTTTTTTTTTTAGATTTTCTTTAGCCACTACCTAATGAACACAGAGTTATATGGTAAGGAAGTTACAAAATGGTTGATGAGTCGTAAAAGTGACATTGTTTTTACAAAACAGAAAGTCTGTGACTGCAATATAGAAATCATAGGGTATCTTTTGCTTTGAATGCTTTTTTAATCGTTTTTCAACGCGCACAGGATGCATTAAAATGAAGTACAATCTTACAACCGGTAATGTGTAAAAAATGTCCTGTAATTTAACTTAATCTAATTCAACTGTATGACTAGACTGACAATTGAAAGCTGTGTTGTCATGATAAGATCACATTTTCCCATAAACCTCATCACTTCTGTTTTTTTTACCAGTCAACCAGCATGGAGTTTGTTTTGATGAGGAGAGGATGAAGAGCCTCGCTGACTGAAAATGAGAATATGTTTTCTCTTTTTTTTACAGAAACCCGAACCCTCAAGAGCTAGAGTCTTTACTGCCTCACAATACTTAACAGAGGTGATACGAACACCTACAAGTTATAAGAAGACAAAGCCAACTGGAAGCAACGCATAAATTAGTGCATCAATTATCTTAATGAATTATGTCATTAGCATAACTGGCCATATTTAATGTACCATAGTGATTATGGCAGCTCAACTGCCCCTTATTTGGACAAGAATATTTGAGACATCATTAAGACCACGGCAGGTTTGGACCTCAGCAGGTTTTTTTTTTTTTTATTTGGCTCGACTATCTGGACTCAATTTAAGCTCCACAAAGAAATCCTCCTTTCACAGATGAAAAGAAAGAAATAAAGCAGACTTTTTTTTTCTTCTCAAGTCCTTTTCAACTGCCTTTCTCATATCGTGGCAACTACTGCTAATTGCCATGCTGTGAAATAGCACAAATCAGAATGCAGCTAATAAAGTCCATACGCATTTCATCCGTTTCCACAGTAGGGGGGCTGTTAAAGAGGGGCTTTAAGGTGAGCCCGGCCGGGATAATTTGTGATGAAAACTCTCTCTTTCTGAACTTAAAAGTAAAATCAAAAAGGACCTGATTGTAATTCCCCAGCTGTCGCTGACCTGTATTTTTCACTCTTTTAAGCCGCAGTCTGTCAAAATTTGTTAGAGGCTGCAGCACAACCAAAAGGTCACGTATGACCTGCTCTGCGTAGGAACACGAGCTAAATATATTCAATGCAAATGCTTCTTCCCAATATGGAGATCACAGAAAAAAAAAATTAAAATTAGAGGCAGCACACAAAGCGGAATCCATGTTAGCTGTCAGCAGATACAGCTGCCAGCACAGCTGGGAATCTGCAGAGGAAGTGCTCTCGTAGCAAAAAAAAAAAAAAAAAAAAAGACGGCGTACATCCTCTCACCGAAACATCTGTCACCATGTCATTTCAGATGAATGGCCGGTGATTACACAATGACAGTTTTGTCAGGAGGAGGAACTCTGTGCAGATGACATGACGGTTCATGTCGCCACATTCTTCTGAGACAAAGGCGGCGCAGATGAGACGTCATGTCAGACTTGGAACTTAATACAAAAAAAAAAAAACATTTTGTCGAAGTTATAATCTGAGTGAAAAAAAAAAAAGCGGATGACCAAAATAGCTCAAGAGAATGGGGATTAATTCAGGGGACTAAAAGTTCCTAATGGCACAGTTGTGTTTGTGCTTCCTGATGAAGGAAATTAGATGTGCGGAGGAAGAGAGGGAGTTTAAAAAGGCAATATTCCCATCTCTAGAGGGAAGATATATTTCTCTACTTGTTTTCTCTGCTTTAGAAATAAATGCCGTTCCAAATGGAGCACTTGTGTACTAACACTCACTATTTTGAGTGCATAAGTGCGTTCAACCCGTCGAGTACCAGGATCCAAAAAAAAAAAAAAAGAAAAGAAAGGCTGGATACTTTCCGCCTTAAACGGTCACCATCTTGGCTACGTAGAGGAAGTGGGCAGTGGTGCAATTTGGAAACACAGCAAATGCGGGAATTAATTTAAATATTGAAGCTGCACAGCTTTTGTTTCTACATCAATGACCACAAAATAAATAACTTCAGACAAACAGTGTTTGCTTGACGTCGGAATACATATTGTACACAACTTGCAGCGGCTTGGAGGAATTGTATTTGACCAGTCGTGACCTTTAGAGTACTAGAAACCACACCTGTTTGTTCCTGAACCATCACAAAGTCCTGCCTCGGGAGCATAAAGCATTTCTCGGGGGGTAAAACCCACAACAGCAAGCAACCTGGAGGTTCATGCAGACAAAATACAGGGGGAAAAAATATAAATCTTGACTTTCTAGCAGCTTTTATTTCTTTATTTTTAGGTTCACTTAAAAGGTTTTCTGCTGAAAGGTAAATTGTTTTCACCTGTGCTTCACAGAATGCTGATTTTAAGAACATGCCATTCACGACAGCTTTCACATTTGCAGTTCTAAGCACCTGGTTTTAGTAGTTTTCTTCCAGGAAAAAAAAAAAAAAAAAAAAGAAGAAAAATCCGCAGCACACAGGAAGTCGTGGTTTTTTTTAATGTTTCCAGCTGCTGCAACAGCTTGCAATAAACAGAAGGAACCGGGCAGTTACCGTGAGCGGCGACAGTCGCCGTGACTCGATCCATGAAATGGCACAAAAGCAAAGAAACTCAAAACTTCATCAGTTGAACCTCGAAAGGAGCAAAATGTGACGGTACGGGCCAGAAAATGAAACAGACAAGTGATCTCTGGCAGCGCAGTGCCACAACTGTGATTATGGAGCTGCCGGGTTGTTGCCAAAAAAACAAAGCAGGCAGATCAGGACTGTACTTAGGCTTTACTGCTCAGCCATAAAACACCGTTATGAACCACAAGGAGTGGAAAGTAGCAAAGCAGTAGTTATGGTTTAAGTCTTTTATCTCATCACTGCAAAAGAGAAATACATTTTTTGGGCATCAGAGTTAACTATTAAAATGAGAAAGAGCAGTAGATGCAACAGAGGACATCGTAACATCCACTGACCTCGCATGCCAACGTGGAGTCTTGTCAACAACAACATTTAAAGCAATTAAAGTTCAAGTTTGACAACAAGCCTTGGAAATTGAAGTTCACCTCGTTGTCCTGGGATACGTCGGATCAACACCCCTTGACGACTGAATCCTCTGCATGGAATGAAAAGTGATAAACAAACGTTATCGTGTAGTTGAAAAAAATAAACGTCATCTGTTATAGTTAATGAGGAATTTTTTTTTTTAATTAAATTAGTTACTATTCAAAAAAGGGGTTAAATGTATTCTTTTCAGTGAAAGGCTTATATGTAGAACATAACATTCATTCTTTTGTTTCGTATCTTTTCCCTTCGCAGGAATACTTTCCGTCTACATCTGGCAAGATGCTCTTAAATTTTGAGCTCTCTTTTGGTTTGGTTCTCTTGTTTAGATTTGCGTCGCCTCTCGTCTGCCAATCAAATCAATTGCTCTGACCCAAGACGGTTGGCAATTGTAGTCGGATAAGACAAAGAGATATTTGAAAAGAGTCAATCAGGAACCAGCGACAAAAACCCGTGAACCGTACCTACTCAGTCCCGTTGACAGTTCTATCATCACTCAGCATGGAGGTGACCCGAATGTAAACTTGGTTTGAGATTTTGGGGGAAAATTTTTGTTTTTCCTTCACTGCAGTCAGCTGTGATCTACATACTCTGAATTTATTTTGGTTGCTGTTCTTTAAAATGAAAAGATTTCAATCTTAAAATCAAGCTATATTGAAGAACTTTTAGTTAAAGTTTGACAGTAATCAGTGTTGAGTTCTGTTTTTTTTTTTTTTTGGGGGGGGGGTCAGTTTTAAAACATTAGGTAGAAATTAAATATAATAAAATGCATTATTTTTATGGAGTAATCAAAAATAGTTACATTATTTATTACCTTTTAACAGGGTAACTGGTAATCTGTAAGGTATTATATTTTCAGTATAGTAACCGTCTCAACATTTGTGGAACACAACCGATTCAAAGAGTTTTGAAAACTATCAATCATGTTTTGTAGGGGTTTAAATAATTAAAATGAAAATGCACTGGATTGTTTAATGCTTTTTGATAATGGCTTCTGTGTTACCGTCACACACACACACACACACACACACACACACACACACACACACACACACACACACACACACACACACACACACACACACACACACACACACACACACACACACACACACACACGTTGTTTATTCCCTCATTCGGTATTTCTGTCACAGTTCTACAAAACGTATCACGTTACCGTTGTCTGTCTACTTACCGCTGCGTGCGTTCCTGGGCTTTCCCCGATTCAAACAGAAGAAGCGTCCAATCAGCTGTGAAATCGAAATCGTAGCAGGGCACATGGAGATGACGTAACGATCATGTGACCACTGGGCGCGACTGCAAATCAGGCTATAGTCTTGATGTCAAAATGTTTTAGTTTTAGTTTTTTTTTTACATTGTGTGAGAGGTTAGTGTTTAGTAATGACTAAGTAAAAACCTAATTAGGATTCTGTTGGTGTATTGTAAAAAATAATTGACAATCTTAAGGTTCAGAAACTATTCATTTTGTATTGTTCTGTAATCAACTAGCCTGGTTGGTGGGTGAGGAAGGCGGTGACGCCTCATTTATATAGTTTACTCCTTTATTTCAAATTGGAAAACATAATATAGGAATTTCTGAATTATATTATCAAGAAGGAACTGTAGAGAATGTTAAACTTCACAGTTTAAAACATAATGACGAGAGAAGAGAACCAATAGTACTTAAACTTTAAGAAATAGCCGAGAGTCAAAATTTGAGGCTCTGTGATCTTTTATAAAGACATTCCAGCAAGAAGTGTTGTCTCTTTTTGTTTCAATATATTAGGAGAACAAAGAGAATATTCTTATTTCTTAGTTTTATTTTTTTTCTAGAATCATTTTTAGAATTAGTTAAAGTTTAGAGTTTATTTAGTTTATTCCAGTTGAAGGTGGTAATGCACTGTGACATTGTTTGCCAACCACCATTAAAAACAAGAAGATAAAGAAGACTCAGTTTGGTTCTGAACACGCATTAATGCATTGTGGCAAATATGATGAAGAAAGGACTTGATTGCAACAAAGGGTGAGAGAGGGCAGGACATGTTTGGGATTTTGTTTGTTTTTTTTCCTCCCAGATTGATTTAAACTAGATCCTATACATACATTTGATACGGTATAAGTACCTCTCATCGATGTCCGCCATTAAACTCAAAGAAGAAGAAGAGGAATTTGATTACAGAGGAGGTAACTGCTACTTTGATGCAGTCCCCCGTCCCCACCTTAAAGACATTTTTGGTCAATAACCTGCCCTTTCAGGAGGTGAGCAGAATAATCATCACTCTAGCAACTACACACCTCTATATTTGGATAGCTGAGGCAGCATCATTCTTAAAAGATGACTAGAAGATCAGAGTCTGAAGCCTTACAGCCGATATACATCTCACTATTTAATTTATGGTTTAGAGCCTCTATAATGTACCTGCTGAGACTGGTAAAATAACACATTATTACACAAGCACCAATCTCTACCTACTCCTTGTAAAGTATAGGTCAAACATTAGATTGTCCTCTTCTTTCAGAGTACGGTGGGATTGCTCACTGTCTTGTTTATACCACTGACCAGTTTGTAGTTTCGCAGTCGATACTCTGCGTATTTGGCTCAAGGGGGAATCTCAGCAGCATTTTATGACGGAGGGGAGATTTTCGCCCCTCTTACTTCAAACACTCGATTTCTTTAAGCTGGTCTGAGAATATAAGCTCATAACTTTATTCACCAGCCAACTCCTCTAACCTCTAGGCAAGAAATGCCTGCCTTTATGAACCCACTTTAACATTTATGAACTGACTCACTGACGGCAAGTCTTGCTGAAAGATAACATACTATATGGTCTGTTTGAGTTGTCAAAGTTTTTTTTATTTTTTTTATTTTTTTACTCTTCCAGAGACACCACAAAAAAAACGCAACGAAACATTTTCGGCGCGGCTCCTCCAATCCTCGACTGTTTCATTTTCATCATATGGGCTACAGAGGCAGCTAAAGAGTTGCTAAAGACTTGATCCACCGGAATAACAAAAGCAGTCACGGGATGTAAGGAATTCTTTGAAAACGTTTCATACCGGCGCCATGCAGAGGCATAACATGAATACTCTACGAGATACTCATTCCGGCATGTTTGTCATTCACAATCGTCTTTCTGTTCCCTTTGTTGTAAGAAACTGCTCCATCTCAGAGATTGCCACAGCATTTTTTTTTCTTCCTAGTTTGTAAGGGAAGTACAAGGACCAAGCAGAGGCACTACCCAGAGGGAAAGAGTGCCGCCCGCAGTTTTGGACGTGCTTTGAACTTGAAGGAGTCCTTTATCAGTATACAGTGCTGCCGGGGATGTCTTGTGTGTGTGTGTGTGTGTGTGTGTGTGTGTGTGTGTGTGTGTGTGTGTGTGTGTGTGTGTGTGTGTGTGTGTGTGTGTGTGTGTGTGTGTGAGCGCAGACAGTACGAGAGGCTCCACGATAACTGCCAAATAAGACATGCTACGGCGGGGTGCTCAGGCAGCAAACACACAGCAGATGCTCCAGTGTTCTCCCAGATATCTTAGAAACAAACTGGAGTACTCCAACCAAATTGATCTGTACATAGAAATACCGCTGAGCGTGCTTAAAAGGGATCTGCCCACAGGGGGTCAGGGATGTGTCAGCTGAAGCATATGGTGGAAGAAGGGGTTGGGGTGGTGGGCGAGGGGGGCAGAGCAGTTTATCTGCTGACTGAAGTTCCCCTCCAGTGACCTCGCTGACAATTTGAATAATTTCAAACAAGTCTCCATAGGAAATCATTGCTTTACAGAGCAAACTGGGAGCAACCAGCACATCCCCGCAAGCTGAAACAGGCCCACTTGCCTCCGCTGCAATCTAATTTCTCCGCTGTATAGGTGGGCTTCATGTTTTACTAGAAATGGTCTGGTGAAGATAATATTTTTTCCTGTGAGAACCAGACATGGGAGTTCCATAAAAAAAACAAAAAAACAAAAAACAAGAAGGTTTGGCAAATCATCTGACATGAAGCTGACATTGTACTTTATTGTGTCAGATTTATACCTTCTGAAAGCCTAATATCTAAAGTACATCTTTAGTCCAGTGAACATTTCTGAGGATATCACAAAGAGAACAGATTGAGAGTAGTTGTTTACATGTCACTAAACATTTGCAGAAGAGTTTTGGTGTGACATTTGGCTGCTTTACTCATGACAATGCAGACATAGAAAAAAAGACTTATTTGAGCAAAATAAAACCCTCCCTGTTCATAAAATTCCCTTTTAGAGTACTCCTTATGCTTAAACTAAAGACACATTTCTGCCTCAACGTTTTCATACAGACAACAAAATGCATAATTTAAATTAAGAATATTGAATAAAACCTAAAAAATAATGAATAAAACCTGATAACGTCTGAGAATTTTAGCACAAGGCTGGATATACTGAATGGAAAGTGCTTGAATGAGGTGTTTACTATGAATTATTCTTTTATTTTTAATGACAAAATGCTCCTTAACTCAAATTAAAAAAAAAAGAAATCCAACTTAAAAAGAAAGGAGTACTCCTTCCACCACTGCGCGCTTCATACATTTGCATAAACAGTGCATCATATTTATCCGCGTTCCTTACATTGACCTCCGGCCAGCAGGGGCAGCACTGAGCAGTGTGAGGTAACAGTCCGTAGGTGAGTTAGCCGCACCAGTAGCTCACTAACTCTGCACAAACTTACATAAAGGTACGTGAAGCTACTTGAAGCTAACTAACTTTGTACATAAAAAAAACAAAAACCAGCTGGAGCCTGTTTACTAATTTTAACGTGGCAATGAATGTTAATCACCTTTAAGTGCTGTATGCTAAAAGCCTGCCATGTGTGATCAATATTTTTTTTTTTTACCTGCAAAAGTGCAGAGCCTATGATTTACAATGTATTTTAAAACAACACTTGGACACCCAACTGCTCTCAGGACATATATCTTAACACACCTCCCGAAACATGAAAATTAACGATAAAAAAAAAAAAAAAAATTGTGAGAGGCAATTTGGCTACAGTCACATCAACAGCTCTGATTTGCAGCATTTGCATCCATTGAAATACTGTAAGGGGAGACAGACCCCTTCTCCTTACAGCAGACAGGTATCCCAGCTGGGACCACTATAAATAATAATAAAATAATAATATTAGGACCACTGATATTGTCAATGTCCAAATCCAACTATCATTAATATGATTTTCCTGCTCTTGGAGATGACCGAGGGGACACTTCAAGTAGGTTACGTTTACTCGGGCTCTTTTTCTTGGAAGATTGAACTCATTGAAGTTAATTAGTTTTAAATCTTAAGATTCGAGCCTTTGGGGTCTGATCTTGCGTTGTAATTCTTTTTTTTTTAAACTTATCAGCGTATTTTTTTCTGATCTAAATGCTCTTCCGCAAGTAATAAATTGATAGCTAATGTGACAATACAGAGCAAAAAACGAGCAATTAAGAATTTCCTCCCCTTTAATTATATTTAAGCATTACTTAAAGGCACCGAAAACTGTACGCGATCATGACAAGTTGAAAGCATGCTCTCTCTTCACACTGTTAAGCAAGGCACTGAAGCTCGGTTAAGCACCTCAGCTCTGACTTTTTCCCCGACCTGTCCCCGGTTTAAATTTGCATGACTTGCTTACTGTGAA
This sequence comes from Brachyistius frenatus, assembly GCF_029030835.1. NCBI lineage: Eukaryota > Metazoa > Chordata > Actinopteri > Embiotocidae > Brachyistius > Brachyistius frenatus. Next base: position 684,333 of record NW_027210637.1, read on the forward strand.
GCGGAGTGATTGCAGGAAAAGAAAAAAACAAAAAAAACCTCTTGCCTGCTCAGCAAAGTGGATAAATAACAGTGAGCAAATGGAAAAAAAAAAAAAAGTGTTTATTTTTCCTCCTCGGACTCTGGGATGGATAAAAAAAAAAAAAAAAAAAAAAAAAAAAACCTGCCAACGTGCTGAAATGTTGCTGCCACAGGAAAATGATGAATGAAGCGTCAAATGTCATTTCAACACTTGACAGGTTTCAAACACAGTTTGCAGAAATGCCATTTAAAGAAAATATTCAGACAAACGTTGATACAAAGAAGATCGACGATGCAGCAGATGAGCTTTTGATTTTTAAATGATCTGCGAGGCAAAATCATTGCCTTCTCTGCTGGTTCTTTATTGCCGTGTCTATCATCTTTTTTTGTTTTGTGGCAGCATGAGAATAATAATGAGCTAATTTTGCAGGAGTGTTACCTTATCTGTATATCATAAATTGGATATCTAACACTTAAGCTTCATGGATATCACATTTTTAACAGCTCCCAAAGGATGTCGTGTTTGGAATTTTAACGCTTTACCTCTTGAGTCGTGCCATTATTTTACTTGGTGAATTATCGAATCTCAAGCTGTTGTTATCTATCTAGTTTTGAAATATCCGAAGGGGGCTACTTCCCCATCCTTGCATGTATTGTGGAGAAAATTCAACCTGCACAGTGACCTTGAAGAAGTCTGAATCCTGACATTGTGTATTTTAGTGGTTGTTTGGCCACGGTCCACTGACTGAGCATGCATGTTTCTTCCAGCATTGCCTCGGCCCACTTGGGAGCTGTGTGCAGGACAACCACAGTGGTTTCCTGTTTCCATTTCAACAACCCATTGGCAACTTAAGGGAGTAGAAAGGTGTAGAGCTTGGAAAAAAAAAAAAAAAAAAAAAAAAAACGCTGCATGTTGTCAGATTAAATATCAGAGAGAAATGAAAAAAACTTTTAAATGTTTAACAGCTAAATAATGTCTGAAAACCACATGTGAGTATGTGGATGTTACGAAACTGAGAGGAATGAAAGCTATTAAATATCAGTGAGTCAGCTTTGTCTAGATTCTGTGAATCCAGCTGCTGTTAAAGACGGTGGTTCCCTACAAGAAGAGGTCAGAAGATAAATCTGGGGAGGCTACAAAATAGTCCGTGGGAGCAGAAAATAAAAACATGTCTTCAACACACATTTATACTTATTTCAGACCATTTATCAACTTTTTCTTTCCTCTTTTTGACCTTCTATCACTTCAAAGTACTTCTTCAATGCTGTGAAAATTCTTCCGACAAATGGGGGAAAAAAAAATGATTTCACTAAGCTGCTCACAACCAGTAGGAATATAAAGGCGGTGGTGAGAAATTGAAGGAGACATTCCTTCTTTTAAGGGGGGTCACAGGCCAAAAAGGTTGGAGGCCACGTTTACGAGATAACATTTCTACGCACCATGAATTTTTATGTGCGTTTCATCCACTCATTGAGGTCTCGAGACGCAAAGAAAAACAATTACTTTTGTGGTTTTGAGAGACTGGTTGAAGAAATGATAGTTTGCTGAAATATTATACCTGCTACAAGGTTCGGTGCCTGTTTGCAAAATATTGACACATCTTAACTTCTGCCATATATTGTTTTTAATTCTGGAAACTAAATGGTGTCAGTGTTAAAAAAAACAAAAAAAACATGAACTTGTACTTCATATTGCTTTGTCTGTTATAAAACGATGAGAAGAAACTCGGGGAGGATCCCAGTGGAACATCCACCATATTCAGAATTTCTCATTTCTCAAGGGCTTTGTTTAATTACATTGCAGACAAGCTGACTGTAATTAGAAAGCTGTAAATTGTAGAGTTATCAGCAATAAGTCAGAATTAGTCTAAGCTGACTTATAGTTGTCATGTCGGGAGAGTTTCCGAGTAAAAGGCATTTCTTTTGGGGGGGGAGGGGATCATCATGCATAATGTCTCGCAAATTTATGGCATGTTTTAATTATGTATTTCTATTTTCCAGGGCTATGCGTTACCAAACATGCCTGACAGTCGATTTGTAAAGTACAATGAGTGAATTAATTCAGCTAATGCCCAGTGCGGTGCAGTCACATGTAGTGCGCACACTCATGGTACGTGTCGGATGGGGCTGTGGGGGACTTTTCTGTTGTCGGCTTACCCGGTGAACCGAGTGGGGGTAAAAAAAAAAAAATAAATAAAAAAAAAATTCTGCTGAACGAGATGGGTTGGGCGAGAGAGTGGCTGAGAGCTTGTCAAGACATGATACATTGTGTACATAGTGTGGAAATAGGTAGTCTTCATTTGAAAGTCAATGCCGGAGCTCAGACGCGCTCTGGGGGATTTAAAAGCACGAGCGAAAGTTATGATGGCACTCCCTCGGGAGGTCCGGGGAAAACTTCTGGGCTGTTTCTGTCTGCTGTGCTTTCAAGACACATAAATACGCAAGTCTCGCAGCAGTTAACCAACCGCGCTTGCTTTCGCTTAAATGCAAGGACGAGGACACCCGGTGCAGCATGTGCATAAATTAGGGACCAAAGTTATTACAAGACGTCGTAATTTATTTGAATATAAATTGTATTCTTTTAAACATGTCGGAGTGTCTGACATCATAGTGTACCATTGTTCTTCTGCAGGAGTAGACAGGAGAGGTGTTTTCTTTTTATTTGCGTGTTATACAAATATTCACCCTGGATAGGTTTTAAATAGAAAGTCTCAAAATACCACACTAAATTGCCAGTTTCTTAGGTACTCCTATCTAATACGTATCCAGTGTAACTTAAACTGCCCTGCAATAATTGATATCCTAAAATGTTCTGGTTATAATGTTTAGAGCTGCAACTTCTGACTATTTTTCATTATCGATTAAGCGACCAATCATTTTCTTAAGTAAATTATTATTAAAAGATGATTTGCTGTGTCTAGTTTTATCCAACCGGCCAAAGATATCTGGTTTACTATCAGAAGAGTGGAAAAACAAGATATGCCCTAAAAAAAAATGACTGAAGCGATCAAGTCAGATCAAAATTGTTCCTTGATTGATCCTTTCGTTGAGTAATTGTTGTTTGTTTTTTAAAGATGTGTTCGTTAAACCTCATAGTCATTTTGGAAGTTATAGTTCATGCAGCTATTGAATTTTATTGCATTGGACTACTTTGCCCTGGTCCTCCCGTCCTCCTGGCGCCTCCTGTCCTCACGTTAAAATGTCCTTGGGAAAGACACTGAACCCCAAGTTGGTCTCGATGGGCAGGCCATCGACTTACACAGCATCCATTGGTGTCTGTGTCTGTGTCTGTGTGTGTGTGTGTGTGTGTGTGTGTGTGTGTGTGTGTGTGTGTGTGTGTGTGTGTGTGTGTGCGCGTTAATGGGTAGGTGAGAGGCCAGAATTGTTAAATGCTTTGTCCATTGAGTTATCGCGATATAAGTGCAGTCTATTTATCATTAGCACTCATTGATACAAAGGGGATGGACAAAATACAAGCGACACCTCACAATTCAGCAGCACCGCAACTTTTGCCCAAACTTTTTCCTTTTTATATTCACTTCCATCTAAATGCTTTCTTGTGCCAAAGCTCCATTAACGATAATGGAGCATGAGGTGAAAGCATTAGACTAAATGACTTGAGATGAAGTAAACGGCGGCCACAGCAACAACTTTTTTTGTGTGTGTGCAGCGTGGTTCTGAAAAGGAACGAGTCTAATGCGTATTATAAAGACTTGGACTGAATAGCGTAGCTGAGGGTTTAGAAACTGAATTCGCTCAGATTACTTATGATTCATCAGCAGAAGGCGAACTCCAAAGTTCCTTGTTTATGTTTTCACTTGTGACTGATGGTGACGAGTTAAATGTCGGTGAGGAACTGACGCAGTTAAACTTCTTTAAAACTGTGCATATGTCTCTGTCTCTGACGCAGCATCCTGAAAAACTTAGTCCATTAATAACCCATTTAACACTGGGACGCTGCAAAGAAATTGATTGATTGTGCGAGCAGATATGGTAATCCACCGAGTGTGGATAAAAGACTGGGTTAGCGGAGAAGTGGAGCAGCAGCAGCTGCTGCCGGCGGGGATCCTACCTGGAGATCTGGAAAGTTTAGAAATACGTAGAGAATGAATATGATCACGTTAAAGAGGCGATAAGTGAGAATTTTAGCGTCCCATCGCACAAAACGACTACGACGTGTCTGCAGGGGGATCGGTAACGTTGTTGATCGTTACCAGCATTTCTACCATTATTTTTTTTCCACTTTTAGCGATCTAAAGAATTTCTAAACACTTTTTAAAAAATTATTTCTACAAAAACTCGCTGCCCACTAGATTATCATGCTGCTTCCAATGCCTCCTTCCTACTACACTGACAGATAGGGTTAAGGGACTGGCATTGACATTAGCCTAAAAGCTTTATTCTGAAGGCCACCAGGCTAAAGACCTTTATCAAACTAGCTTATGCTCGTATGTTGTCTGTAACTTGTGCGTTAGTTTCCTCTTTGTTTTGCTGGTTTGTTTGTCTCGGTCGTGAAAAAGAAATCATGTTTCTGCTAATTCAACGTGAGGAGCTTAATGGGTTCGTAGGTGGGCTGGTGATGGGTGTAATCTGAGTGGGAGCACAGTCTGTCAAGGTTGTCTCAGAGTTTGATAAAGCTCATACATTTTTACATGCTTGTGTCTTAGGTTAAATTAAAAGTGAAAATAGGGTTAGGGTGAATCTGAAGAAAATTGACATACATGTATATATAAATACACATATTTACCACCCCATCTGTTGTTATGCGTTCTTCGAATTGAAAGTCATTTCCGACACGACGCGTCGTACAGACAAAGTTTAAAAAAAAAAAAATCTCATCAAGAAAAAGAAAGGAAGAGTTGGTTTGCAAACAAAGGGGAAGTATAGCTTCAAAGCAGCGAATGTGCAGAATATCTGCAGGCGTCAAAGCGGCTCAGGAAGGCGACAGAAGTCACATAAAGTCACGAAAGTAAAGTTTCAGCGTTCCCTTTTTGTCCAGCACATCACGGTGACATCCCACTTTGCTTGCGCGACCTCCCCGACCTCCGCTGAATAGCGTGCGGGCCCACAGAGCTGCCGCGGCAGTGCCGTCGTTGTCTGACTCGACGTCAATCCAGAAGAACAAGGAAGCCGGGTCACCGTCCCGCTGTCAGTCATCTCTCTCCGCCGGAGGATGATGAGCAGGCACCGGTGGCTCGGGAAGGCTCCGAAAAGTGCAGCTCGGTGTTTGCCTGTGAAAATCGACGAGTCAGGCCGTGTCATATTTTCTAAAGTGCGCTTGACAAAGGGGATTTTTTTTTTTTTTTTTTTTTTTTTGCGTTGAGGAGCACAAAGAACGGAGGGGGCATGATAGCAGATTAAGACGAGGGATAAAAAAAAATAAATGAAAAAAAAAATACGCAGGAGCGAACGCGTCGCAGGTTTTAATACAAAGTGTGTGTGGGTGTGTTTGTGTATCCGTGTGGGTGTTAAACCTCGCGTTAGGCGGCATCTTCTTCTCCGCGTACTTCCCGTGTCTTTACTCGCTTCAGTGTCGCTGTTCAAGTGACACAGACATTTTCACAGGGCATGTTGTTTTTCCCCCCACGAACTCTTTGTTTAATTCATGTCATGCAAAGGTCAAACTTGGTTGTTGTTGTTTTGTTTTGTTTTTACACTGTGTAATGAATAATTGAAAATACCATGATATTGGAAGTGAAAAGTAAATAGTCTCACTCCTTTTTAAATAAATATATTTGGGCTGCATCTCCGCGAGGCGGTAAGGAAGCCGTTTTAAGATGTAATCTCTCCGCTACATCACAGTTGCTTGACTCAGACACTCAGCCTAATTAATCCAAAGCCTCTCACATTAATTGCCTTAATATATTGGCTCTTTGTCTTCTTTATCTTGATTTTTCTCATGACGTCTGTTTCCCCATAATTGATTCAAAAGGAGATCTAATCTCCTCGCTGGGTGTGGGGCACGTATTGATAGCTCTGTTTCAAACCAGCGACAGTTGTGCGGTTCCCATTGTCTACACTAATTACAGCCGACTTGATGTATCGTCTTGGCCAACCAGTATCGAACTTCCAGGGCGTGTTGGTAGGAGAGTGTACTCACCATTTCTCGTTTGGGTTTTTGACAGGAAAACACCAATGAAGACGGCCAAATGGTGGTCGGCTGCAGTTTTATTGTTGGGGCTCGCTGTGCTTGGCGCCAATGGGAGACCCAACAAGGAGGGATTCGGGTCACCGCCCTATCGACCAGTCGTGAGATTCCGACACAAGGTATTGATTTCTTTCTTTTTTCATTTGCCGTCCATAACAAGAGGACTATGTTCTTTTGCCAAGTATGAAACTAATTACAGTGGCGCTTTTCTTTTCTTTTCTTTTCTTCCTCTTCTCTGCGTCGGATGACTCTCCCGTGGTTGTTGTTTTTCTGGCCACTGAAAAAAAATACTTTGATGAATCGTTATCCCTCCCTCTGTGCCAGGAGGCTGTCATTTCAAAGACGAGATCACATTGATGCGTGGCACAGCTGAGCAAAGCCAAAGATTAGTTTTGAACGATATGAAGATGTTGGGATGGCATTTTAGCTTGAAAGTTTTAAATAAAAGATGTAATCGAATGCTTATTGACTTGGTGATACAAGTCGGGCCCCCGCAAGCAAAAGTCCACCGCTTTTATTAACCTATGTCGCTGCGTCTCAACGAACAAGTTCATTTTCTTATGCTATAAAGTAGTAGCATGCTGTATTTTTTGTTGTTGTTGTTGTTCTTCCTCTCATTGGGGTCCCAAACCTCAGAGTAGCAGACATGGATCAATTAGAGCCAGACAACGAAGGAAATTGACTGTTTTGGCAGACGGGAGAGTTGAGGGGAAACGAAGTGTTTTGTCAAGAGGCATCAGTCGGATTGTGGTCCTTCAGTACACATTTCCCATAAGCCCCCGTTTGCAATTCTGTTCACAAGGAAACACTTTTCTCTATCCAGACCATGATAAGAATTATCAGTGACAGAGAAAAGAAAAATGGTCATATGTTGCCTTTTTCTTTTAAGGCAATCTGTCATCTTGAGACTAAATATTGCATTAAACATTTGTTTCCGTCTGCTTTAGTCACGTCTGCATTTTGAAATGAGACACGAAGATGGGTTACTGAAGGGCGGGCGGGGTGAGAGGTACTTTGAAAGAGAGGGAGTCGGTGAACAGATGGGGAACGTCATTGAACTGTAGCAGAGTTGAACGAGGGAGTTGGAAGCAATGCAAAGCTGTTTAATCGACGCAATCGTCAAACCCAGTCTGACTTTTTGAAAAAGATTTATTCAGAGATGCTCACTAAACATGTAGACTGCAAAAAAAAAAAAAAAAAGAAGCTATACAAGAGCTCTGCTTCTTTCTTGCAGCAGCTAGTCAGAATATCGAGTGTTATACGGAAGTAAAGAGGCTTAAACTCCAATATCCAAAGATCCTGTAAGATGATGTCGATAAACTGCAGAGATAGCACTTCTGCCCGTCTGAGATAGTCCATACCGAAGGGAAGAGAGGCAAATGATCCATCATCCACCTCTGCCTGGGCAGCGTTGCATTACAGTCTGAAAGAACCACATCACAATATTTTTTATACCTTCTTTTAATTGTCCAATGCTTTGTAGCTTTCTAGATGCTATATATCATTTCCTGAGACGAAGCAAGTAAAATTTGTTTCACCAGATTCCGGCATTTTACAGTTTCATCTTGTAAGAAGAAGTCTGTGGAGGATGAAGTGTTTCTTTCCTTTAATGCAAAGGATTTCCGGGAGAGGTAGAGCATGTCTCCATCAATAAGTGCAACGGATCCCGGCAGAGAAGCGTCCTGATGCCAGAATCGCGAGGATCCACTTTAGCAAGGATGAGACGCACTGATAAAACAGGATTATTGTTATGCCTTAGCGATGGCGACGACTGGGGCCAGAGGAATTATGGTTTCCGGTTGTGCGTCCATCTGTCCCATTCTCATTAACGTAATATCTCAAGAAAAGCCTCAAAGGAATTTAGAAATTTGACACAAAATGTTCACGAGGACTTAAAGATGAACTGATTAGAATTTGGTGGTCAAAGGTCACCGTGGCCTCACGAAACACATTTGTGGACGTGAATCAATAACTCGTACACTAATTATGATAAAATATTTTTTTTATTGGTGGAGTTTGTGAACACGTACAAAGATTTGTTAAAAGTCTTTACCACGTGTATTATACATCCCGACGTGGACGTTAACTGAAACTTGACTGGATGACAGAGGCAAACGGCTGTCGGGTACTAATAATAGTTATTTCTTCAGTTTGATTAGAATTTTGGAAACGAGGTGAAGCTTATTTCAATGTTAGAAAACATTTCAGGACCGTCATACCACAATCAATTCATTCTCACAAAGTGAGTTTGTCCAAATTACAAAAAAATACATGAATAAAAACAAAGATATCATCTTTTACTTTTTAGTCTTGCATTTTCCTTGGCATGTTGCTGTTTTCAAAATGTGATTTATTTATTTTTTGTCCAATCTTTCAAGCAGCAGCAGCAAAAAAACAAAAAAACAAAAGAAGAAAAGACTATTAGGTACACTTGTGAAATTTGTTGCGATTTCAATACAACAGTTTTGCCATAAATTCAAACCAACACTACCTGTGTGGCCTAAAGTCAATGCTTTAAAGTGTAATACCACCGAGGGCCACCAGAGGTTGGCTCCAAAATGCCTGTGGCTCCATAAACTCCCATTCAACTTCTATCATAAAATACAAAGTCAGTCATTTTTTTTCAAAAGTCATTATGGTTCCTTCTGATCAGGGCTCTGGTGGTCTATCTGTAAATAATGAAATCATTAATTGGATATTAGGCCCCAAAGAGAGCTATATCTGGCGGCGTGCCTGGTTTGATTGACAGGCCTCGGGTGCAGTCAGGTTTCCGTGACGGTTTGTGCAGGTGTTGTGTTCTCGGGTTCTCAGTCAGATCAAATCAGGTCCACCTCTTGCTCTTCCCAAGTGACGTCAAATATGCTTTTATGTCATGGTGGTTTACTCCTTGGGTTTATGCAAACTATTTAAAATTGAGAAAAAATATTTGTTTTCTTTATTTGGCTGAACTGTCCCTACAAATTGGGCTATATTTTACACACTATGTTTTTCTTGCTTTTCTTGTCATTATATAGATGACCACAAGCCTCTTCTTTCTAACATGATGCCATGCCGTTGAAAGAAGACACGGACGTATGTTCTTGAAGTAGTTTTAGTTTAACCGAATGAGACAAGTGCTTTACCCTTCTCTTGCATCAAACACGACGTTGCATATCTCTGATTGAAACTCGCTATGGCCGACTCTTTCCGCTGCTCCTGGTTTGGAACCGGAGTGGCTTTAATAATTAAAGTAATGCATGTCCACGTGTTGCAGAAATCTGACGAGAAGCTACAAAAATGATGTATGTGCTTTTCCACTCCAATGAAATTAATGTGCCAGGCGCTGTGATTACATCGCGTAGGAATGTCATTACAGCATCTGCATACCGTTACAATTCGTCTTGCGAGAGAGACAGAGGTAAACCCCCCCCCCTCCTCCCCCTCCCCCCATCTGTCTGCCTGCCACACGAGGCTGTGGAAATTTATAGCCGTTAAGCGAAGAAGAAGAAAAAAAAAAAAAAGGTACATTGTAAGCCCTTTCAAAAACTCATGTCATTGGCCTTTTTGGTGCTCAGAGAATTTTCTCCGCTGCTGGCGAGACTGCAGAGATGCTTCGGTCATCCACTTGTCAATACAGCCGAGTGAGCAGCGTTAACAGTTGTTTCAAAATGAGATATCGCAGACAAGCAATATCAAGGTTTAGAACATGACTGACATCTCAAAGTATGAGTCTCCTGGTATTTTTTTTGTAAGTATAGTGGGTCATAAAAGTAAAGTTACAACAAAAAGTATCCGTATCTCATTTGCATTACACTTTAACTTTAAGCCTTGAGACATAAATCACTCCTAAAGACACTAAATCCTCCTGTTTATGAGTAACATAAGTGTTGATTTCCTCTTCTACACACTCAGTGTGAACGTGCTTTGCTTCGAGCCAGCAGGGATCGTGCTATTTCTTTTCCTTTTGCTTTGAAGGACGGTGTCTTTGACAGGGGTAACGGGATCGGACACGACCTTTATGAGCTTTTCTCACAAAGGCTTCAGTCACCAGGAGGCACTCGGCCATAAACAGCTGCTCACATGTTCTACTCCGTAATTCCCGTGGTGCGATTTCAGAGGTGTCTCTGTGAAATCCTCCACATGGGGTCAGGTATAGGACACGGATCCCGGGCTAATTATCGCTGGTTATAGCGGCTGCACCACTCAGAGCGACGGTAGCTTTTCTTCAAGCTTCTGTTACCTGCGACTCTTATGTTACACGCTCGCATTTCACTTCCAAGGTCTCACACGAAGGAGTTTGACTGTGGGAGTGATGGAGAGGCTCGTTGTGTAATTTGTGAAATTTGTGGGGGGAAAAAAGTGGCCAGACTCGCTCGGCATGAGGGACAAAAGCAATTTCTGCGAGTTTGTCACTTTGACATCAAGCTGTTATGTCAGGACAAACAAAATGGAGGCAAGGACAACTGTGTGCAAAGCCCCATCCATCCAGCACTGGCTTGGCCACATGGCAAATCTAGATTAACCGGGGATAAGCAGAGAGACAGAGGGAGGGACGGAGGGAGGGAGAGAGGGAGGGAGGAAGGGAGGGTGGGAGGGAGGGAGAGAGGGAGGGAGGGAGGGAGAGAGAGAGGGAGGGATGGAGAGAGAGGGAGGGAGAGAGGGAGGGAGGAAGGGAGGGGAGAGGGAGGGAGAGGGAGAGGGAGGGAGGGAGAGGGAGAGGGAGGGGAGGGAGAGGGGGAGAGAGGGGGAGGGATGGAGGGAGAGGGAGGGAGGGAGGGAGAGAGAGAGGGAGGGATGGAGGAAGAGGGAGGGAGAGAGAGGGAGAGGGAGGGACGGAGGGAGGGATGGAGGGAGAGAGAGAGAAAGGGAGAAAGGGAGGGAGGGAGGAAGGAAGGGAGGGAGAGAGAGTGGTGGGAAAATTAGGTTGAGATAAAGATAGAGACGGGAATAGGAGAAAACAACAGGAAAGAATCGGAAAAAATTTGTAGGAAAACGTCTTGACGTACAGTAGCGTCAGTTTAGAGCCGCAGCGGGGAAATGTGTTGGGCTTGAATGTGACGACTGTCAGTATTATTTTTCCACCTCCTCCGCTGGTCAGTTTTAGCCCCAACCCGCGTCACTCATCTTGATGAGCTGTCCACTTTCAAATGGCAGCGAGCCCGAGGTTCGCGGTAACCAGCTTCTGCGGTCTCCCCGGGGGGAGATGAAGAAGCCGAACCTGTACGGGAGCCGGCCCGCTGTAACAATAACGAGGTGTTGGCGTCCATGATCGGAGTTGACCCGTGTTGTTTTCAAAGCGGTTTCGGCTGGTTATATTTGCTGTTCTTTGGCTTATGTACTTGTTACTTGTTATTGGTATCATGACTTTTTGCAACGTGGCAACGCGCCTCACCATCCTCTTGTCCACCAACCACAGGCCACTAAACAAGCTAAAAAAAAAAAAAAAACACTTACAAACAGACAGCCAGGCAAGGACACAGTATGGAAAGGTGTGGGAATAGTAGGGTAGTATTGGGGGGGGGGCATAAAGTAGAGCCCTCACATTTAAATCATGGATTGACGTGATGGTTATGACATACTGTATATCGTGGTCGATTTTCAGAGCCAGCTTATTTCTTCCGATCACTGCATAACAATTTTGACGTTTGCGGAAGATCCGTTCTTTTATGTTCGATGGCGCGTTTTGATTAGAGTTGATTGAAGAGATTGCTCGTACTGCCACCCCTTGCAACCACTGTCAATCAACACGATTTGCAGGTGATTGTTTTCTGCTCATTGGCTGACTTGTTAACCTGAACCATATCCTTATCAGGGAAGTTGCACTGCTCTTTATTTTTTAATTTTTTAACAACTCTCCCACCTGTTCATTATTTATTTTTGTTCTCTCAGCCATTTCTTTGTTTCCAAACTAAGCAGCATCCTTTTACAGATCACTCCCCGGCACAGGCTGGCGACAACGAATCCTGCCGCGTAGTTGCTTTCTCTTCTTCTGGTGTTGTTACGTCATTTCTACGTTAGACCTGTGAAGACTTTACTTGTCAGTACGTCAACGTCCATAACGTAGAGCAAATTCATACTAGTGTGGCTTTTATACCGTTACCACCGGCAATTGTGTTTCAATGAAGTTCCTGACTATAGGCCTATTTTTATTTGTTACAATAACGAAGAACGATAGTCACACATACTAATTGATTTAAAAATATATATATTAATGACCCTTTGAATATTTGAAAATCATGCCCCCATCCCTAGTCTGCACATTCGACTCCCCATTTAATTTGAGGCAACGCTAAGTGATCCACCAGGAATATGTCCTTCCCGTATTTTGGTTTCCCAATGCCAGTTGTTGTTGGATGACCTCACACAGAAGTTGGGCCTGATTCAGCTGTTTTACTGAGTGTCCTGCCTTTTTTTTTTTTTTTATAATTTAGTTTTCCACCAACGTCCTCTGCGTCAGCGTTGCCTTCTGTCCTAAAACATCGGTTAAGTGACTGAGCTATATGATGTTGTTGGCCTCAATTAGGCCCCGTACAGATAGTGTAGATGGAGCCTCGCTGATAGGACGCAGCGCCGTATTTTACAGTCTGCGCACTCGCCACACAGGTGTGTGTTGTAATTTGCAATAAAACGGCGCGAATTGAAAGTGTACTTGGAAGTTGGCGGAGAGGGGGAAGTGAGATTTGAAAGCGGGGGGGGGGGGGGGAGGACGGGGACGAGGTGGTGGGGGGGAGAAGGGGGGAAGGTTGAGAGACAAAGAGCGACAGAGGGAAGGGGGAGAGCGAGATAGATGTGGGCGGTCAGCCAGCTAGCTGTGACAGGGGCAGATGAAGCTCAAGTCGTACAGCTGGGTGCCTCGCCGTCCCCAGAGTCTCGGGGCAGGAGAGACAGAACTGCCAGCGGCCCTGGGGAAATCACTCTCTTCAAGGAAATGAAGTGTGAACACTGTCTGCCGTATGCAAATAAGCCCCATTTGATATCTGCCCGTACCTGTAGCGCGATTCTAAATGTCAGCTCCTCTCGAAGCCGCTGGTTGAGGGCATGCGAAGAATGTCAGAGAGCCACAGGTGTTTACTGTGATTTGTGCCGACGGCGTTTGCCAGGTCAGAAATGTTTTGTGAAACATCCAGAAAGATGATGGGAGATAGCTTATTTTAAAAAAAAATGTTTTTAGTTTTTACACCAGATCACGATGTTTAACGCAGGCTAGTCGTCTTGTTTTGAGTCTTGGTAACGGTCCGTTAAACTGTCCCACATTTACACATCTCGACAACCATCGGATGGCATTGCATTTGCATAAAATGTTGTGCAGACTATCATTGTTCCCAGAGGAGGAATCCAACAAAGTTTGGCGGTCCTTTAACTGTACCGGGTCTTGAATATTGTTTTGCTCTTTGTAAACTTTGGTAATTATTTGACTTATGTAGCAATGGAAAGGTGAAAGGTTAGATTTACAAAAAAAAATCAATAGTGTTGTTTTCATCCTATTTTCCTATTTAAATATATATAGTGTAAATATATATATATATATTTTTAATGATTTATCAAACACTTTACAATTAAAGATTGATCATTGAAGTCAGCTCATAAGGAAAACTCTGTACATTTGCCCTCAGTTTATAAATATAATGCCTTTTGAGATGAATCAATATTTAAAAAGAAATCTGTCAGCATTACCCCCCAAATGAAAATACTACTTTTAAGTTTTTTTCCAGGCTGTCATTTTCTTCGCGTGTTAACTTGTCTGTGCGGATTAACCGTGAGGAGTAGGTGTCGTTATAATTGTCACGGTGGTATTTTCTTGTCAGTTTGAAGCTGTCGCTGTGTAAGCGCCATCGATTGTATTTAACAGCAGCCCGGGTGCCACAGAAAGTCGCTACATCCAACCTAAGACTTGTTAAAGGAACATTATTGCTCATGTGGGTGCTCTTACCTCGGATTAGGAGTTCATCAACAACAGCAGTTATAAATAGGTTCCGCATCAGTCGAGTCTTAAAGAAAATATGAGGAGGTGCGCTGTGTTTTTCTAGCCGACAAAGTTAATATTTAACCGGTGACATCTCTTGGATTTCACTATCCATACATGTGTAAAATGTCTTAAATGTATTACAACCACTATTTATTGACTTGGACTCAATTAAACAGGTGTTAGGGTGAAACTGTACAGTATGCAGATTTTTCTGTACAAATCCAGGAAATGGGTAAACTGCTATTTTCAGTCGGCAGTCAGGGGGGACCGCTGTTCACTATTGACTGTAGACCTGTTGCATAATGTATCTTCTCCATGACAGCCCTCTGCTCGGGCTGGTAGAAAGACTCTGAATATTCTGTACAAGAATGAGAAGGATGAGCTATGCAGATTTTTCACTGTAGAGAAATCAAATATTTATGCCTCTTTCTTTGGCATTCATGGTTTGTGGGGTGCAGCTACTTGGGATAGTAGTCCTGATAGCAGCGTTTTTCTACAACCACTATCACTATGCATGCCTCTAAATGCTGCTGATTTTAAAGTGCAGCTACTTGGAAGATCTTAGTTATTTGCTCTTCTTTATACGTCTGCCCACTATGATTTCTTTTGCGTGGCAAAAAAGAAATTGGAAATGGTAATTTGGCCAAGTGATTTGGGTCATCTCAAGAGCTGTCCATGCACATCCAATCTGAGGTCACATCCAATCTGAGGTCACATCCAATCTGAGAAAGAAAGAGATCAAAAACATAACGAAAGAAAGAGTAAAGAGAATGATATAACGTGATCTAAATAACACGATCATTGATTGACAGGGTAGTACAGTGTTGCCTTACAATGCTCTAATTAAGATATATTAAAAAAAAAAAAAAAAAAAAAAAGGCCTTTAGAAAGGAATAAGACATCTGAATCCTAAACTGTATAACATTACAAGAGCAGGAAAAATGTAGAAATAAATAAATAAAATGTCTATTTTGCACTAAATGTACAGTGATATGGTTACTAATACAAGGTTGATCATTGTGCACGTCAGTGAAGGGATGTCTGACTTATTCATGCACCGTTAATTGCCATTCAAACAGGAAACGCTACTTCTTGCGAGTTCTTGCTGTCAGAGTGAAATCCTTGGACCGTGATGTCTCGCCTGGACTAACCTGAACTCAATTGAATGCCGAACTATTTGGAAAGAGAACTGGTTAAAAGTATTAAATGGTATACAGAATATCATTCTATGATTTGAGAATCAAAGATTTCACTCATTCAAGCTTAATGAAAACCACTTTTCTGTCATGCTGGTGATGCTGCCATCTCACGGTTTTATTATAACTTGGATCTCCTCTCCTTTTTCTTTTTGTCTCAGCAGGACGGGATCCCTGAGAGCTTGAGGATAAAGGGTGAGTTTTTCCACTTCTCAGTCCTTCTCCCGCCACCACCACCACCCCCCGTATATCGACATGCAAAGTACATCTCGCAGGTTAGGTGTAGGGTTGTTGTCTAATGGAAGCCACAGCATGGGTGAAGCGCATCTGCTGTAAGATCGGGCTACCCAATGGTGTCAACGATTTACTTGGTTTCTTATTTAAAAACCCCAGATACAGAGAGCACCTTTGACAGAAAGCTCCACAAGAAGAAACCTTTTTTGGAGCGCAGCACTCTATCTCTTTCAAGCAGTTTGTCTGCAAAGAGCTCTTCATCTGATAATCATATTTCAACACACTCGCCCAACCACATCGGGGTCCAAACACTCGCTCCCGAGGTCTCTTCTATTTTCCCCCTCATCTCCAGGTATGTTTAAACTTGGGATAGAGGGAGCGGTACAGCAGGTTTCGGACCCGCTGACACATGCGGGGGGAAAAAAACCCAGAAACTTTGCAAAATTTGGAAACTTTTAATGTCAGGGCTAAATGTACTTGTCATGACTAAGCTCAGAGAAATGTTTGAAGGACCTTCGAGCTCTACAACACCGATCCAAATCAAAACATGCGTGTTGTATCCGAACACGCGCGGGTCATGACTAAGCTTGGAGAGATGTGGGAAGACCTTCGAACTAACTCCAAATCAAAACATGTTTTTTTTTCTTCACGTAAAGCTTTGAAGGATGTACTGCAGGTCGACCTTCTCCTGCCGGAGCAGTATTTGCAAGAGTTCATATTGTCTCCAGTGTATTTGCAAGAAACATGCTTCAATAAATGGAGGTTTTGTGCTGTATACTAAGTGAGCACTTAGGCTGAACGTATATAGCCTCTGGTATCAGTAGTGGGAGGTTTTCATTGCTTTTCATGTGTTTTCGCATCTTATTTGCGGACTGAAATTCGGTGAAATGACTTAAGTTGTTCATAATATGCGCTTTACGGTGAAAAGAATATATTTCCCCAACAAGGAATATAAAAAAAAACTCCAGAGTGGTTCAACACTCGGCGCCAGTGTACAGTGAAGGTCCAGCAACTATTAAAAAAACAAACCAAAAGGTTCACAACCTTAACCTTTCTAACAGTAGGCTGGAAAACACATTGTATTAACCATAATCATTGATTGCACACAATAATATGGATATAAGTTTGTTTGTGTGCTTCTGCTCATATGATACTCCAGAATATGTTTCTGCTACCGTAGTGGAAACAGGAAAATGGAAATAGTTGTACAAAAAGGAGATCCATCCCCGTCTACTTTCTGTCACCCTACAATGCTCGAAATAAGACAAAAATTGCCCTTTTAAAAAGGAACGGGAAATCAAATTCAAAAACATGAATAAGCTCTTAAAAATGTATAAATAAATAAAATATCCATTTATTGCGCCAATAATATGGATACAAGTCTGTTCGTGTCCCTCTGTTCATGATATTCTTCAGAACATATTTCCGCTACTGTACTAGGAAACAGATTTTTTTTATTTTTTACAACCAGGAGTCCAAAACCTGAGACTATTTAGTTGACTAAAGTACAAGGCGAGAAAAACGACCAAATATTCATATTTGAGAAACTGTAACCACAGTTTAAAGTTAACAATTTCAGCTGTAATCTAAACCTTCGCTGTCTCCATTCACACCCAAACGTTTTTAAAAGCATACGGACGAAACGGCACCTAAAAGACACGTATGCCGGTCCTTCAGCAAAACATTAACTTAATAAAAAAAATAAAATAAAATAAAAAAAAATCAATAGAGGAAAAATGACCACTAGTTTGAGCTGCAGTTGGCACCGTTATCTCCAACCGAGCTGCATCTGCGCTGGACAGTGTGGCTGCATTAATGCGGGCACGGTCCTCTCGCTGGTTGACAGATGCATCTCATCTGTCAACCTGTCACCTTTCTAATGTCTTCTCTGTCTCCTCTAAACAAGAGTCAATGTCAGGCAAAAGGTGGTCCTCCGCTGCCCAACGCGGCTGCCACTAAGTGTTTGAAAGGGGCTGCTAAATGGACGTCTCCCCATTTTTCTTCTACCGGGGAAGGTCGAAGCAGTAATTGTAGAGGGTGCATTACCATAAAGGGCGGCCCCAGCTGTCTGCTGTGATTCACTTTAATGCACCATGTTCCGTAAGCCGAGAGGGGAGATCTCACTTTGGCCAGTTTTCAGCAAACTCATTTACAGCCCCGATAACGAGAAGGCAAGCGAACTGTAGAGGGGAAAAAAAAAAAAAAATCTAAAAGAATTCATAAATAATTCAAGCGTCAACACGTACATCGGAGGCTTCTTATTATTGCACATCTGAGGTCAATTTAGCATTCAAAACTCCCAATTTTACAAGCTACGTCACCGTCCACATCTAGAATGGACATCTAGGAGACGCAGAAGCAGCTTAGAAGAGAGGGCAGCGCTTTCAGATGATACTTAGAAAAAAAAGGGTGGAGGAGAATTCCTGTTGGAGAATAGCTGGGTATTTGTTTAAAAAAAAAAAAAAAAAATTCTGCAGAATTTCATTCATTATAGTTAGAAGCCGGTCTGAGGATGGACTCCCTTGATGGACTGGCGAGCCGTTCGGGGCGTCCCCGCCTAGTCTTTCTGCCCTAATGTGTTCTCCAACCCTGAACATGACAGCCATTTCAACAATGGATGGAAGGAAGGAAATCACATTTTCAACATTTAGGTGTGAACGAGGAAACAACAAAAATAATTATAGATGGGAGAGAACGCGGCACCCTATAAACTCAAAGTGAATGTCAGCGCGGAAGAGACAAAGACAGACAAATGCCAGCCGTTTTCCGGGATGCTCTGTAATTGGGAGTCTCAGAACGAGCGTGCACCACACTAACCCAGCTTGTTATGCAGGCTGTAGCGGGACCTCGGGCTGCATGTGAAATGCAGTTTTACACAATAAATGGGACTGATTTAGCCATAAAAACAAACCTGATGGAACTTCTTGAGATAATGTTACCCTCCTCATTACATGCAAAAAAACCCCCAAAAAAACCAACCTTTTATTGGTGGCAACATTGTTAAGGAGGATAATTTGTGCTTGTGTAGTGTGCAACTGAGAGACATTATTGCTGGTGTTAAACAGACCACATTTGGTGTTGCGTACCTTTTCTTTTGCTGTTGTCATTGTTTATGCTCTCAGTGTTTTCCACTGGGTTTCTGATAATTAGGGGTTGCAGCGTTTCAAAAGTTAGTGCTCAAGTCAAATGGATCTTCTTAATTTTCGATATTTCTCAGTTCTGTACAGATATAGCGTGCGGTCAAACGCAGCAAACGGCACATTTTAAAATAACTAAGCTCTCTCCGCCATAATCAGTATTCAGGTTTGTCTGGTCGCACCTGTCCAGTGAACGGTGCCAAAAGTGAACAAAGTCTTAACTGCATCGCTTCTGTAATTTATGCATTTGTGTTAATTTTTGCAGTGGCTGGATGCCCAACAACATTTCCACTGCATACTAACAACAGTGGGGTTAAAAACATACACTAATGTGACGCCAGATCTTTCTTCACCTTTTGTTGTATTGGTGTTCGTATTTGGAATAGGTAGGTAGGTAGGTATATACTTTATTAATCCCAGAGGGAAAATATAATCTCAATGATGAAAAAAACCCGACAATTTTTCATTGTAAATTTTAAGTGAAACTGTTTCATGAATATATTTTTGTGCTTTTACATATGTTCACTTGATTTCAGTAGTTTGTAGCAACGTTTCTTGTTTCAGTGTCTTATTTGTTCTGGTTCTGAAGGTCAAAACAGTTCCAAGTTATTTATTTATTTTTTTTCACATCTCGGGTATCAGATTATAATTTTTTTCTATCATTATTAGTTGATTATGCAGTGGGTACGGAAAGTATTCAGACCCCTTTAAATGTGTCACTCTTTGTTTCATTGCAGCCATTTGCTAAAATCAAAAAAGTTCATTTTATTTCTCATTAATGTACACTCAGCACCCCATCTTGACAGAAAAAAAACAGAAATGTAGAAATTTGTGCAAATTTATTAAAAAAGAAAAACTGAAATATCACATGGTCATAAATATTCAGACCCTTTGTGCAGTATTGAGTAGAAGCACCCTTTTGAGCTAGTACAGCCATGAGTCTTCTTGGGAATGATGCAACAAGCTTTTCACACCTGGATTTAGGGATCCTCTGCCATTCTTCCTTACAGATCCTCTCCAGTTCCGTCAGGTTGGATGGTGAACATTGGTGGACAGCCATTTTCAGGTCTCTCCAGAGATGCTCAATTGGGTTTAGGTCAGGGCTCTGGCTGGGCCAGTCAAGAATGGTCACAGAGTTGTTCCGAAGCCACTCCTTTGTTATTTTAGCTGTGTGCTTAGGGTCATTGTCTTGTTGGAAGGTGAACCTTCGGCCCAGTCTGAGGTCCAGAGCACTCTGGAAGAGGTTTTCTTCCAGGATATCTCTGTACTTTCTATCTCTTCATCTTTCCCTCAATTGCAACCAGTCGTCCTGTCCCTGCAGCTGAAAAACACCCCCATAGCATGATGCTGCCACCACCATGTTTCACTGTTGGGATTGTATTGGGCAGGTGATGAGCAGTGCCTGGTTTTCTCCACACATACCGCTTAGAATTAACGCCAAAAAGTTCAATCTTGGTCTCATCAGACCAGAGAATCTTATTTCTCATAGTCTGGGAGTCCTTCATGTGTTTTTTGGCAAACTCTATGCGGGCTTTCATATGTCTTGCACTGAGGAGAGGCTTCCGTCGGGCCACTCTGCCGTAAAGCCCCGACTGGTGGAGGGCTGCAGTGATAGTTGACTTTGTGGAACTTTCTCCCATCTCCCTACTGCATCTTTGGAGCTCAGCCACAGTGATCTTTGGGTTCTTCTTTACCTCTCTCACCAAGGCTCTTCTCCCACGATTGCTCCGTTTGGCTGGACGGCCAGGTCTAGGAAGAGTTCTGGTCGTCCCAAACTTCTTCCATTTAAGGATTATGGAGGCCACTGTGCTCTTAGGAACCTTGAGTGCTGCAGAAATTATTTTGTAACCTTGGCCAGATCTGTGCCTTGCCACAACTCTGTCTCTGAGCTCCTTGGACAGTTCCTTCGACCTCATGATTCTCATTTGCTCTGACATGCACTGTGAGCTGTAAGGTCTTATATAGACAGGTGTGTGCCTTTCCTAATCAAGTCCAATCAGTTTAATTAAACACAGATGGACTCCAATGAAGGAGTAGAACCATCTCAAGGAGGATCAGAAGAAATGGACAGCATGTGAGTTAAATATGAGTGTCACAGCAAAGGGTCTGAATACTTATGACCATGTGATATTTCAGTTTTTCGTTTTTAATAAATTTGCACAAATTTCTACATTTCTGTTTTTTTCTGTCAAGATGGGGTGCTGAGTGTACATTAATGAGAAATAAAATGAACTTTTTTGATTTTAGCAAATGGCTGCAATGAAACAAAGAGTGAAAATTTTAAAGGGGTCTGAATACCTTCCGTACCCACTGTATGTGGTTTTAAAACACAAAAGACATTGTTGCTGTTGGGTGTTCATAATGATCACTTTTCCTGGTTTGATCATTGCTTTACTTTGTGTAGATATTGCTGTTTACGTGACACGCCATGTACAAACCCTCTGCACATGCAGCGATAACAGATGCTAAGCTACGCTGTGGATGGAAAAGGTGTTTTAGCCACCTCCAAAGAAATCAATATCAATTTAAGTGTTTGCTATATTTGTACCTCTTTATCTTGCTGTCATGCAGTTATGTCTGATGGGGAAGTGCGCTGGTGTATTTATTTATGCTCTCTTTAAAGCCAGACTGCTTTGACAAAAACAGTGTTTTTTACCTCGTGGACTATGGGAATTGCTCTTCGATTTTTTTGTTTTTTGTTTGTTTTTTTATTATTGTGAGACTTTAATGGTGTTTTACCTTGAGCGAAAAAATTTTTTTTTATCATAAAGCAAGTTTCTGACCAACTGACACATTGACAAAACGTACTCTTGTGTAGAGCTCGGAATGTCTTTTCATACCGTAGCACAGAGTGCGTTGTATTGCAAAATGCATGAGTTGAGCCGAAACTTGTAGAGAGGTTGGAACACCTTGAAACTGCCTAAGACCTCAAAATTCAAACATGTTTTTATGTAAAGCTTTGAAAGATATGCTGCGTGTCGACCTTTTTCGTTGCCGCAGCATCAGCTCAAATAATCTGCAGTAAACTCGCAATAAATGCTTCAATTGATGTTAGCAGAGGTTTTGTGCAGTTTACAAAGGGAATGTCCTTCTACTATCAACAGTGGAAGGCGGTTATCACCTTTGTTACCCAACAGGACATGAGAAGTTAAAAACGGGGAGTGTAGACTTTTGGAGAATGAATTGATCTTCAATACTAAAAGACCAGCATGCTACATAACTGCTTTTATTTTGTAAGAAAAGGTTTGTCAAGGTAAAGCACTAAAACATATTATAAAAGTATTGTACAGTACTATATTGCTACGCTGCATGTCTATGAGACACATCTCCATCCTTAAGGAGAAAATAGATACAAATGAAATGGGAGCGCAGGAACTACGTTAATAGTAGTTACTGGACGTAACTGCAGTTCTACGAGTGGGTTTTGGTTTCTTTCCGTCCCAAGACAGTGGTAGGCGAAACGCTAAACTATGGATGTGTAACTTGTACAACACCCACTTGCAAAAACCCAAACTATTCCTTTTAAGATGCTGCTGTGTTTTGATGACAGCGGTAGAGCATATCAATCAAATCTCTTGCCCGGATGGTGCGTGTCGACATGTGTCTTCTCATCGAGTTAACCAGGTAAAGTGCTTACACCTAAATGCGGTCACTGAAGAAAGATTTCCCCACAGACGGACTGTCGTGTCAGTCTTAAGTAACAGTTGAACCTTCTTAACGGATCCTATTAGTACGTTTACATCCTTTCAGGTCTCAACTCTGCACGAGTGCAAACATCTTGTTTTGTTGCCAGGCACAAATGTTTACGTTCCCCACAAATCTATTTCACCTCCCATTCTCTCATATACCGACATAATATATTAATTTGCATGCAGAGCAAAACGGCATTACTCCCACCACACCCGAGCCCATAGCAGAAGTACATTTGAATAATTCAGAGGCCGCAAACACCAAGCTCTAAATTGTATATTAATTCTAAAATTACACACCAGCCCCTGGGACTGGGTTACACTTTTAATAACTTGTCACAGCTGTACCGAGGACCGGTGAACGGTGCGTTGCACTGCACTTCTCTCAGACAAAATTATTGGAAGACTCCCTGTTGTTCCATCGAGCTCCACTGTTTTGCCACAGTTTAATTTGCAACGGCTTTCATACAATAAGTCTTAATCAAGTTATTGCAGATTCACCGAGTGCAGTCTTTTTCTTTCTTTTTTTTTCTGTCTGGGGAAGGAAGTCGTTTTTTAAAAGAGAGGCTTGTGGGACTACACTGCACCATCTGCTCGTGAGCACCACTGTCAGACTTAGATGAGTTGCCGAGTTAAGAAAAGAGAGAGAGAGAGGGGGGAAAAAAAAAAGGCCTATAGGATTTGCCTTTTGAATCCCCTCAGGACTTTCTGGCAAGCTTTACAGGCCACTTATGCTCCTTGACCCACTAAGCCATGAGAGGACAGTTGGGTCTGGCCTAAATACTGTACGGTACAGCTCTGTCACCTCCTCGGGGGGGAGGCGGCTATACCTTTTCATGGTCACACTGCACTTCAAAAAGCATTAGGCTGTGTTTGCACCGCAGGTCTTCATGCTCGGTTTTAAATTGCTCCTGATACCTTTTTTTTTTTTTTTTTTCCGGATGAGTGTCCAAATCCTGGGGTATGGCCCATAAGTTGTCTGATAGCAATATGACCCGACAGCGCTGTCAAAATAAATAAATAAACCCCACAGAAAGATTAACACGGTGTTACCTTCGGTTGTCTGGTCTCAGCTTCTCTTCTGAAGCTAATCATGCACCGACTATGAAAAAGACTTTTACTCCAAGCAAATGGTCTTTTTAAAGGATGCTCAGTTTTTTTTTTTGCTTTGCAATGCACATCTCATACCTGATACGGACACCTGCTTGTCTATTTTTCTGAATTTTGTTTAGTAAAGAAGGAAGCAATTTCACTGCAGGACCTGTTGGAACATTTGTTCAACGGCTACTGACCACGGGAGCGTTTGTTAAACCCGTTGACGGTTCAAGTTTTGTGCGTTATCATTTATTTTCGGCGATGACGTCGGAGAAAAAGGCCCGCCTTGCTTTTTTCTCGGTTTCAAAATATAGACGCTCTTTATAGATGTCAGTATGCAGATTTATTTCAATTTTTTTTTTTTTTTTTTTGCCACTGGCCTTCAGTGGGTAAGTTGCTGCTGTGATGACGAATAGAGCAAAATGAACCGGGTTAAGTGCCGCAAAACGACTGAGTAACACAGGAATGCTGGCTGCCTTAAATGAGACGATAAGCATTACACGGTTATTGTTGTTGGAAACTACTGAAGGAGGATTCTCAGAGAGGTCAGGTTGGCGATGTATCTCACCTGTGGCTTTGACTTCGTAGAACACACCGACATGTCCGATCAGCCTAAAAATGCAGATGTGATCTTTGGTCTTTATTGCTCTGGTTTCTGGTGCCACAAATGGTATTTCTTCCATTCAGCATTCTTCTGTTTGATTGGCCAATTGCTGGTAAAGTCACATTGAATTATTTTGCTCAGCAAGTCTGGACTCCCATGAGTCCTCAGAGTCGCTGTCCCATCGTAGAGGTCTTTAATAAGTGGGGAAGCTGCTTTTTATTTTTTTTTATTGGTCTGAACCTTTAAAAAAAAAAGAAAAAAGAAAGGTGGCAGTGAAAGCTAAAACGGTATCCTATGTGCAAAACAATTTGAAATGCTAGTTAGCGCCAGTGGCAAGTTAAGAAAACCTGGAACTTCAGGATTTTCTACATCCAAAGAATGAGGAGCATCTTTTTGTGTGTAAAACAAAACTAAACTATGTAATTAAGTGCGCAATATAGAATTAAATTGTAAATACATATCCCGGATATAAAATGAGATTAAGGATTTTTTTTTTTCCCAGGCAAATGCAAAAACACTAAGACATGACCATTTTTTTTCCGAGTTAATCTAATAAAAAAAAAAAAAAAAAATATCACTTGATTAAGTAAAGAGATTTGGACTATATTCCAGCAGTTGAAGCACATGGTCTCAGGCTCATGACGCATGTGTGTTTAAGGCACTTTTGCTACTTTAAACGATGGATAATCTTGAGCATAAAGTAAAGCGCATTGTTCAAAGGTGTTGTGCTTTGTCTCTAAAATAATAATAGGTCTGTTTTTGACTCGAACATGAAATGCGCCAACCGGTGTCGTCTCCCTTCAAAAGCCAGGTGCGCTGTCACCTCGGTGGAGCGCAGTTACATTGGTTGATTTGCAAAATCGTAGGAGAGAATAGTTCTCTGGACAGGTTCTGCTCGTGTGCAGATGGAAAAAAAAAAGTTCCACATTGTAATCATTTCATTTTCAATCGTCTGAATGTTTGTGCATCGTTGCACGTCACCGTGTGCTCCTGCATATGTAGGATGTGTTTACTGATCACTTGTACTTTATTTTTTTTATTGTACTTTTTTGTTGTTGTCAGAGGCCGTAAGAATAACATTTATGAGCCCATATCCTGGTATACTGTGTTAGCATGCGATTTATTTTCAGGTCTTTCAAACACTTGTCGAACTTTCAACGGGCATTTAACTGCTTATTTGAAAACAATAACAGGCGCAAGGGCACAAAAAAAATGTAAAAAGAGAGCGATGGGTGTCGTGGCGATCATCAGCACTGCCAAAGGAAGCATGACGTGCTGCACACTTAGCAAGATCAACAATATTACCATCAACACTCATCTTGAGCGTATAAATGACTCCCAGGATGTTGATACCCATCATTTTTTTGGCAAACCATATCCTGAATATGTAGAATTAAATGGAGCGAGACCATTCTAATTGAGATTCATCAATAATTCTTAGTGATCTGCATGAACCTGTGCTACTCACAGTGGATAATGATGAAGGCTTGGCAGTAGCAGTGCTTCTTTTTCCATCTGAAGGTCAGCGCAGTAATCGTAGGAAGGAACATTATCTTGAAGGTCGGTTCCCGCTTTCGGCCAAGATTAACTTTAATGTACCTTTTATCTGAATGGCGGGACCGCATCAGTCTCCAAACATGAAATAACTCCAAAACAGATCCACTCACCCCATTCACATCAAACTATTTTATTTCATGTCATTCTTTAGTACAAAATGAATGTGACCTCCTTAAGTTTTGTGGATACAAAAATGCGTTTTGAAAATTTCTTGGAAGTCTTTATCCGACTTTTTCCGACAAGCTTGAAGGTAATCGCCTCACAGTTAGTGAAAGGAGCCCGAATGTCTACCTTTAAAATTGGATTAAAATTCACATTTATAGTGTGTCTAACACTCGTGTTCCAGATTATCTTTCAAAGTTCTCGTGTTGTTTCCCTGTTATTATCACTGTTTCCATGTTTAGAGAGATAAAAAGTCGATTTGAGCGACAGTTGACTTTCCTTGTCTAGTCTGGTTCTCAGCGGTGGGAGGGGGGATGTTAGCTTACGATTACACTTGATGAAAAAAAAAAAAAAACAACACAACATTTTGTTTTTCTTTTGTTCTTTCTTGAGCTGAAACCTTAGATAGTCTTTTGTGTTTCATCACGGCAAAAAAAAAAATCAGTCCTTTGCTGTGGCTTTTTTCTTTTCTTTTGTCAGATAGGAAGCAATGTGCTTTAATGTCTCCATTGTTCAGTTCATGTCATTTCTGTGGCTTCTTTTTTTTGCCTTTTCAAAAGGCCCCTATTGAGTTTAGATGATGAAAGTATATAGAACAAAAAGCCTTGACCTTAAACAAACAGGCTCTTAGTTACAGCAAATTACCAATTACGTTGGCTGAAAAGACTCCTACAATATGTTGTCTCTATAAATTAGCTTTGATCATATATTCTGAATTGTTAGTGGTTTAATGGAATTACATCATAGCTCTAAATTCAAGTAAGGGCATGTTAATTAAGTTGGGTTTCTAAGAGTTTGTGTTTTCAAAATACTCTCCTCTAATCCCAAATTTTTGTATTTTTTTTTAGTCAAGTAGTGTTTTCACAGCTCCAGGGAAGAAAGCACATTATAGTCATTTTAAACGGAAACTTCTCTGTCCTTTTTTCCCCTCTATTTTCCTTATTATGAAAAGTATTTGCTTTTCTAATCTTCCCACACCACTATGCCATTTATAACGAAACTTATTTGTGTAAAAAAAAAAAAAAGGGTTCTTGCTTTTATTTCCATTTTACTAGTATTTAGCAAGAAAGGAAAATACACACTTAAAACTATATTATCTTTCCAATACCTCAGAAACAAGCCAAAGAGCTAAATTCATAATATTTCACTCTCCCTAACTTATTTAAAGAGTATTTGTTTTTGGTCACTGTATCTGAATATTTCAACCGAAAAACCAGAGATGCCGAAGCACAAATTCACAGAATCATCTTCAAATTACTTTAAAAAAAAAAGAAAAAAGAATCAGATGCGCCAAGAGAAGCAATTCGGCGCTCTGCGGTTTGCCTACCAACCAGCCCACTGTAATATGAAGTAGTAACGGGAGTAGCGTGGGGTGCTTACAATTAGTCGCCAATCTCTGACAAATGGGGTTGTTGGTGGAAACGCTCTCAGTGCCGCATCCTGATGTGGACAGAATGAGCGAGGAGCCGGGCCCACGTTCAGTCATTAGGCGAGGGAATGAAATGGGATGGAAAGTTGCCAAGTGGCTGCCAGGTGCTCTCATCCACTCTCTCACACGTTCACTCAGCCAGGTCCAACACACACACACACACACACACACACACACACACACACACACACACACACACACACACACACACACACACACACACACACACACACTGTAAGAGGCTGGAAGTAACACATTTCTTTTAGACTTGTTACTGCAATTGATTGCATTTTTTGTGTCGGCTTTTCATCAAGGCTGCAATTCACATCTCGTCCATTACAGTGCAAGTTACACAATGTCTGTAGGCTTTTGGCAAAAAAAAAAAAAAAAAAAAAAATGTAATAAATGTAAAAATTGCAGTGTCTGCTGAGGCACATGAGTGTTGAGCTCACTTTTCTCTGATAAAGATCTGTTACGCAATCCGAAAGGGGGGAGAAAAAAAAGAAAAAGTAATGGGTATAGTAACTCGATTTAAAAAGCAGGTGCGCATTAAAGTGATGGATGTGCAGAGTGTAGATGTATTTCTTTTGCCGATGTGTCAGCCGCACCGCGTCCTCGAGGGGCTCACGTGTACGGGAAGCAAGCAGACAGCCGTGTCAATAGATGTACTGAATTACTGAATCAAAAACAGAAATGGCACGTTACCCTCCAATTACCCGGATACGGTAGATATCATGGAGTTCATCTCGACGTCGAAGTCGGCAAATCCTCGTACTATTACGACGTAAAAGACGGGAACCATTTTATTCTGTTGTAAAATGTAATTACGTTTTCTTTGTTAGTAGTTCGTTTTATAAATGACACAGAAGATTCAATTGTCATCTGTAAATATTTCTTTATACTTCATTTTGTTGGCTGAGAAGGTAGAAACGCTCGAGTTTGCAGAGGCAGCAGAATACTCTGTAATCTGTGGACACATTGAGAACACAGATGATCCAAATGACACGAGAAATGTCGATTTAAATGTCAGAAATCGCCTCCTTTACCGCACGCTATTTCTCAAGAGGTACGGTGCTCCCTTTAACTGAAGATCACAATGAACAACTTAATAATCTCAATGTGATATACGTCCAAGTTTAACATGAAAATTCCACCTTCTAAAATTGTCGTAAGGCGATTGTGACTAAATCACTTGTTATGCTGCCCTTCTACAAAAAAACAACAACAACACAGAACAATCACAGCTGCAGAGTTTATATATTTTTCTCATAACTCATGTTTGACCGAACTGCTAACGCTCAAGTTACTCATGAAAAAATATCATCGGCTGTCTGTGAGATTTGTCATTTCAGTCCCTGAGACTGGTGTTCAGTGTTGGCTAAAATGTGAACGTGCTCGACATTGTTCTTTGCCAATAGAAAAAAAAAAAAGAAACAAAAAGACGGGGATAAAAAGTTAAAAGTGGGTATTTTGCTTTGCAAATTTGCCCACGAGTTGTTCCTCATTGCTTTCTGTTTGAAAGTAAACATTTAACATCAGAAAACTCTGCATTTTACCCCCCCCAAAAAAATGAAAGTATTTAAGCTTCCAACCAACTCTCACGATAACTTTTAGCCAACAGAAGAGCAAAGTTTGGTCACTTTCTAAACAGTAGTGTCACGTGACATGTTTAAGATTAAGGGAAGATTACAATAACTATAAACTTGTTGTTTAGCGTCGTTTTTTTTTTTTTTTTTTTAACGGTGGCTTTTTTTGGCGGTTTAAGATAATTAGCACAGCTAACGACCTCGTACGTAGACCACACCAGAAGTTACCTTTACTATGTACTCGCATTGGGTTCAGGACCGGGGGGGGGTTAAAATGGAGATGAAAATAATCGGTGTAAATATGCACGCGCCTTGCTCGATAGATTAATCTGCACAGATCATTTGTCGCCGTATTTAAACCAACACATGCAATTATTGCAAATGGAAAAATAACATCACGCCCCATCGACATCACAGTTGGCAAATTAACGGTTGTAATTTCTGTCCTGGAACAAAGTGTTTACATAAACAACAGACCTTATTTTCTGCCTGAATTAAAACACCTTGTGGGGGGAAAAAAAAAAAAAACAACAGAGATTTGATGTTTTAATTCTCAGAGATGCTTTTACTGAAGAGTCTTTTTTTTGTTGTTTTTTTTGTTTTTCCTCTCTCGTGTCGATGTGGCTATTAATATCGTTCTGAACAACGGACAAGCAAAAGAATATTTTGTGCGGTTTATTCATATAGCTTTAATTTGTATTTACACAATGTCCTTTGTGCTCTGCAAAGCGGTTTGTCATGAATGTGTCAGACGGCGTTTTATGAATAAACTGGTGACTCGATTCGGATGTTCTGTGAGATTTCACAAGCTCAGCCTATTCATGTGCTGTCAGTTGCGTTTGTCGAGCGCTGCACGATGGATGTTCAGCAGTAAACCCCCCGCCACCCACCCACCCACCCGCCCCCCTCACCCCCGTCCCATATCTGCCTCCTTATACCTGTACTAAAAAAATGTTCCTGTTAAACTCAACACATTTCCCACTTGCTGTGTTTCTTTATTGAACAAGTCTCCATTGTAATCCAAGGCTCACCAGGAATTTGTAAAAAAAAAAAAAAATTGTTGTCGCAACGTGGCTTCGACCCTTGTACTTTTTTTTTTTTTTTTTTTTACTGCTAAAGAGAAAATTGCATTTCACTGTTCAGTCGTCTCGTCTCGCACAAGAGTTAAATGTTTAAAATTTGAATGCAAATGCTTTCTCTTGACCTTCAGTGTTATGTTTCTTAATACAGTAGTGAGAGAATGGAGACGCGGCGGCGGCCACGGTTTCAGGTCAGCGGTCGCAGGAGTCAGCTTCGACGGTACCACCGATGTGTCCTCTGTTCAACGCAGACTAGATTTAATTCAAGACCAAACAGGGGAGTTCAAATTCATAATATAAAGTCCAAACATGCAACGGTATGACATCTACATTTATATATGATGTCCTTCGGTCTCATGGTGGGTTATGATTGGCTGAAAATAGAAACACAAGAAATGACATCATGTTTTTTTTTTTTTTGCAAGACTTTTTTTTTTTTTTTTTTTTTTGCGTTTTAGTGGAAGCACTGAAAACGGACTCGTTGAGGTGGAAGGAAAGTCATCAATGTTTAAAACATGGTGTGTTACTGGGCTCTAAAGGGGTTGAGGAAAAAAAAAAAAAAGAAGAACCTCTTAAGCCTCAAATAGCTTCTCATGAAATGTTCAAGAGTTGTTTACGCCACCAGGAGTAAAAGTGTTGTCGCAGTGCTGCAATTAGCATTCGGCGGTGGAAGGAAGTGCATTTGGGCGGGTGATAACACAACACCTCCGTAACTACGCTGATGGATCCGGGTCTATCAGCAGCTCTCCACCTCGGAGGCACGTGGAAACGAGTCTTCGACTTGACGTACGTGAAGCCGAAGATAACGCCGCTATATCTGCCTGACTTTCTCCCACTTATTACCGCCTGCATTTTTTTTTTTTTTTTGTCAAACCGAAATGCCGAATCTTTGCCAAGTAGACAAGCCAGCGAAGTTGCTGCATACTTCTCCATATTTCACCAGACAGTAACCTTTTCTAAACAGACAGCTCAGTGTGACGATTAGACACGTTTGCTCGTGCACACGCGGTATAAACTTAAGCTGGACCAACTTTGAGTTCGACACGGTGGCTGAGTTTTAAACGGATGCAGATTTCAAGGAGACACTCAAAAGAAAATGTGGAAGTGTGAAAAATTAGCTTCAGGCTCAATTGCATCCTTTTGCACTGCACTAGTTTTTGGGCACAGCTTTGAATTGATAGCCCACGGATAACTACACCGAGCCAAACAAAACACAATTAATCATTTCGTTTTTAAATGAACTATAGGGCCATTTTTTTTTTTTTTTTTTTTTTTTTTTACCAACTAAACACCAGAGATCAATGTAATTGTTTTTTGTTTTTCCCCACTGGCCTACCCTGGCTAGTAGATCTGAGTTTTACTGGAGCTTTGTATATTTTCTCTGGTCCAGCAGTGAAAAATTAAAAACAATGCTTTTTTTTTTTTTTTCTTAATTTATTATCCACAGTACATACATCAGTCAAGTTTCCTTTAGATGGGTTTGTAATTGTCTGTGTGTGTGTGTGTGTGTGGGTGGGTGGGAGGGGGTGTTGTAACCCAAGGAAACTACAAGTTTGACATGTTCCCGAAGTGCCTGTCATTGCAGGGCATTGTTATAGCCAGGCAGCTGTGCACGGGGAAGCATCCTGACACCACAGTCGCACAACCGAGCAAAAAAAAAAGATGAAACGGATTAGTTTTATTTATCTGAAGAGCAGCCTCGCCGGTGTGTTCCCGCTCGGGTCGCTTTCTTTTAGTCATCTTCGATATGTTTAATGGCACCGAAGCCCGTCTTTTGCAAGGAATCGCCAGAAATCCCTACTGGACACGTTACGGCTTCCGTTCTCCAATCAAGAGGTTTTATTGCAAAAGTAAAAAAGCAGCATCATATGTGTCTTAAGCAAAAAAAAAAAAAAAAAAAAGTGGTTTTTTTTGTTTTTTTTTCCAAGCACCGGTTAGTAACATATTTGTCATGGGTCCCCAGTTCAATATATATATATATATTTTTTGCAGGCTCTTCCCCCGCACCCCAAACACACGACTGGGCAAATTTGATTTCCAACGAGCTTCAACCAGAGTCTTGCGAGGTTCCCTGATTGGATTCCGGGCCACCGGATGCACTGTCGCTCATAAAAGATGAAGAGCGCGTCTCACAATTTTATTAATCTTCCCCACGGGAATTTTTTTTTTTTTTTTTTTTAGCATATCCCGATGCATGTCATTGGTGACAAATCTGGAAAACGACAACATTATCTAAAACGTGCCAACATCGCTGACTCTGGCTGTCATCCAGTCAACTTGCCCTGCAAGGAAAACATTTTTGAGCCGGGGGCCATTAGTTATTTCGAACCCCGAAAAGTATGAAATCCAAAAACATATCTACCTCAAATTGTGATTTTTGTTTTTTTTTGTTTCTCAGGTGTCATTGCTTGTTTTTCCAAAATTCTATCCAGAGGTTACAGATTTGTTAAGGTGCCTCTAGGCAAAAAAAATCATCCACTACTTGTTCCCTTATGGCAAGTCGAACGTGATGTCTGCAGACTATGCATACCTACAGCTCTAGTTGGCTGAAAATAACTGGGCCATTAAATCTAACTCCCGATAAATATGTCGCAAATTATTTAGTGTCAATAAATTGGTGACATTCAGGAGCTTGCTGTTCCCGAGACGCCGCTAATGGTCACAGTTTAATTCAGTTGTGGCGGCAGAAAAAACCGGGCGATGGCAGACTGAATGACGTCAGACCTTTTAACCCCGAATACATTAAACCTTTTTTCTTCTTTTGCATGACAACAGGTTGGCTAAAAATACAAGTAACTGACGCTCCTACTGTAGACTCTCGTGGTATCTGCCAGCTCCCTCGCCCCGCTCCACGTCTGCCGAGACCCTCAAAGAACTTAATTGAACAAAGTGTCAGCCGGTGCGAGTGGGTGGGTGTGGTGGTGGTGGTGGGGGGGGGGGGGGAGGTGACACCGTTTGCGTGCTATGTAGAGTTTGAGCATTATTTCAGTCGCTGTTTATTTCGATTTGCATCCCCTTGTTCTCATTCACGGGCCTTGTGGGCAACAGCTTAACTCTGCGCGGTGAGCTTAGCGCCTCTGACTGTTGTTTACCACACTCTGCTCCGTCCCTCAGGAATCTGAGCTGTTGTAATGGGAAACATCAGATAGGTACCAGACCGGCGTTCTTCCTTTTTAGGAAGAGAAGGAAAATAAAATAAAATAAAATAAAAAATGAAATAAATGCAGTGCCAGAAATAGAAAATGCAAGTTTAGAGGTGCGTGTCAAGGAGTAAATATGCTTCAAAACAGCGGGGCATATTGCTGAAGTGGATGTGAGCTTTTGGATTCGGCGGGAGCACCCGAGATGTGCGGAAGGCAGCTCGGATGGCTTTACAAAGGGAGAGCGGGTTGTTACACATTTGTTGGGGGGGCACTTTCCATTACACTCTTGTGTTTTAATTTTTTAAATTTTTTTTTCTAAAGCTTACCTCTCGCCGTCATAGCGAGGCTTTGATCCATCTGCAAAGACAATCTGATTATGTCGGCCATGTCCGAGTCTGTTATCCCTTTACACAGTGCTCACTTCATTATGCATGCATCCAGGGTTGATGCCCTTCAAACGATGCACGCAGAAGCCACATCTGTCAAGGCCTCGGTGTTGCTTACACGCTCAGACTAAAGGTTCACGTTTTTACCTGCACAGGGCACATTTTCACTTGCTTTCTTTAATTAGATAATCCCAACGACTTGCCTTCGTATCTGAGTTTGTGCTCGTTTCGGAACGCAAACGTTTATAAAACGGTGTTAACAGAAGTGGCTTTATGATCAGTGAAGGATCTTTTTTTTTAACGTTGGATCGAGTCATTGGTCAGTTTCGTTTCTTTAAAACATCAGAAAGTCATTTTTATATAAACAATCCAGGCTGTTGTCACTCCCGTTGTGGTGGTTGAATGATAGCTTGTGAGCTGGTAAGAAACATCCCAGGTGAATTCACATTTTAACTTTTTTGTTTTTAAACCATATCATTTTTTAAACTTGGACCTGTGTTATTTGGGATTGTAAAGAAGCTCGTCCTTTTTCCTGTGAAACTAACATTGGTTAAAGCAGTTACAGTTTACAACTGACTTCAGAAGCATGAATGTAATTCCAGTTTAATCATGTGTTTTTAGTCATGTCAAAACATTGTTGGACATGACTTGCCTGCAGTTTGGCATTGTTGTCGTAACGGTCAGTAACTGTAGAGCTCTTATTGGTAAACATCATTCTTACCATCATATTTGATTATTATTGAGTATGGTGAAGTACCACTGTTATATAATAATATATACATATATATATATATATATATATATATATATGTCATATTTCAATGAATAATAACTGGGATAAACTCAACAACATGAAAACAGTATTCTTTTATTTCATGATATTCATGTAGAAAGAAGAACCTTTTATAATAATGCTTTGGTCCATTCATGTCTTATTGACCAGCCTTCTAGATTAACTTAAAAAATAAAATGCTTTTTTTAGATACAATCACAATATTTTTTTGGACAAAAACAACAATGTTTTTCTCAAGCAGCTTAGCCTGCCTTATTTATATATGGGGAAGAAAAAAAAAAAAAAAGGGATTAAATATCGTAATAAATGATTGTTTCCCGGACTGCTTAGTTTCATCATTGAAATAAAAAATGTAATCCTAAACTCATTGATTAAAAAAAAAAAAGGCTATTTTGTTTTCGGTTTTAGCCTCATGTTGCTTCAGTACTTTGAATACAGAAAGTTTAAAAAAGAGCAAAAGGGATGTTCTCTGTTGGGCGGCTTATTGACAGCAAGAAGGTTCCGTGACGTTTACTGCTCATTTAAATTGGCTGCAGGTGTGAATGTGAGTGTGAACGGTTGTCCGTCTGCAGCCAAAGTTGTGGTTTGATATGTTCCCTGCAGTACGAGGCCGAACTGCACAACTGGCAATTTGTTTTTGATCGCATCTTCCTCCAATATACGACTGTTTTGTGTTGAGTCTTGTGCTAAAGTGTCACTGAGCGAGACAATTACGATCTGTCCACCTTCTTCTTTGGTCCTGTTAATGTGTTTACAAGTGCATGGTTACTGTTCCAGCCAGAAAAGGGTCACATTGAACGACGGGGGGGGGGGGGGGGGGGGGGGCTCATGGATTTCTGTCCGCGCTTTGAAAAATAATAGGTCATCAATAAACGAATCGCTGTGCACGATTCCTCATTTTGTCTCCGATGTCAGCTGATGGCCAGACAGTTGGACGTGCACGCTGATAACAAATGACTGCGCCCTTCGCTGACCCTGCTGGTGGCAGAGGATGCCCGGCTGTGCGACTCAAATTCACTGAATAATCATTATGCCGGTGCACCGCGGGGGAATTAATAAACTGGCAAATTGACTGGCTCCAATCAGGTCACAGTGTACACACTTGTATCTCGTCTAAATCCTCTGTGACGGCTAGAGGATAATGTGGTGGTGGTGGTGGTGGTGGTGGGGGGGTTGGTAGGAGGGCGGGGGGGGGATATACGGCTTAACACTTTTAAGTCTGTTTGTTTACGCTGACGCCCAACTGCTAAAACGTAGCTCGGATATACCCGTCAACACATTTCATTGAAAGTCACTGTGAAAGTGTAGGCTTTAATACCCGATATAATTTTTATTTTTATTTTTTAATTTTTTTTAGCTTTGCTATTACGCAATATGGATTTTAAAAAAATTTTTTTTTCCCCCTCATGGTTTTTAAACACACTAACTTATGCTCGAAAAACTAAACCCCACAATTACGGGGCTTTTAGCCGGTAACGGGATACACGGTTATGCGCAATACTGCCATTTTTTTTGGGTAATAAATGGAATAGAAGAGCGATAACCGATGCCAACACCAGCGCGTGCGATACATCTAATCTCAAAAGCAAAAGCGGCCCCTTCGCTCCATTTACGATCTACTCGCGCCGTCTGTGGACACTCGGTGTTCGTCTTGCGTTTTTTTGTTTTTTTTGCGACTGGACGGATCTGGAAACTGTCGCGCCAAAAGCCGAACGCATCGCGGATCGCAATTAATGCAGCGATGCGCCGCACGCCTCGTCGACGTTTATCGGTCGGTAGTGAAACGGGAACAAACGCCGACGCGAACAAACTGGGTGGCTTCATGTTTCCTCCATAATTTAACGAAAGGTAAAGCACATTCATGAATGTCACCAATAAGAAGCCTGATTATTATATTATCATAACGCACAGACAGAAGTTCTGAAAAAGAATTTTCTAACAACGACGCAAAACAAAGCTGTTATTTTGATGTTTAACTGAATAGAAAATAACTATTGGGGAGGTTTAGGAAGGGTTCAGGGTAGTTTGAAAAACTCAATCATTTCTCAAGTTTAAATTGCTTCATTTTTTGCCACTGATCGCAGAAATACGACAAAACCATTACAAGCTCATTAGGTGTTTTTTTTTATTTTAACAAGCGGTCACATATTTACGCAATGAATATTGACAGAATGCATTTCAGCAACAAGGAAGTGCCAAATTAGTCGTGAAGTTAGTCGTAAGCTAAGTGTTACATTTAAAAAAAAATTTTTTTTATGTCTGTCAATTAATCAAGAAACAAAACAAAACAAAAACGTTTTTGTTTTTTTTGGTGGGCAAGGCTATAATTCCCCACGTAGTTATTTCCACTCTGCCCTTATGTCCTTAATGTA
Organism: Brachyistius frenatus; assembly: GCF_029030835.1. NCBI lineage: Eukaryota > Metazoa > Chordata > Actinopteri > Embiotocidae > Brachyistius > Brachyistius frenatus. The sequence goes on from NW_027210637.1 coordinate 720,908, forward strand.
TCCGTGTAGCCTTGAGAGGCATTCGCTCTGACGATTGAGTTTTTTTTTTCTTCTTCCCCCTCATTTCTGTGCTCAACACACCCGTTCACCCCTCGAGGACTATTCCAAAGGGCAATCTAAGAGTGAGCAAGCCGTTATTAGAAATTCAATATATTTGATGTGGTTCATCGGCTACTGTACGGACCGATCTGCGGCCTGTCAAGACTTGTTAGAGTTCAATCAGCGTGAAAAAGGCAGACGACAACAGAAACCCCGTCCTCGAGAGATGTCCCACTAATCATCACCTCCTTCTTTTGCGGTTTGCAAATGAAGCCACCTGCTCAAGGCCTGCGGTTTTAGCATTTTGTGTACATTTCCTGCTGAATCATGACACGAGCTGCAGTGTTTTGGCTCCGTCATTGCCGTCTTTTCGTGCCTCTTATCCGCAGCGGTGAGAGTTCAGCTTCTGCCGCAGAAGTGCAGCCGTGCAGCCTTCGAGAAATAAAAGTCTCGCTCAATGATGTTTTTTTTTTTTTATCATATTTTATTTAGCTTTTTCTTTTCCTTTCGAACCCCTCAGCTCCTCCACTCCTGAATTAAATGAATACTCTATGGAATTTTAGCTCTCGCCGTTTTAAGGGTTCTCTTTTTGAAAAAGTATTAAGTTTCCGCACAAAACAAACTTGTCATTCACTGTGAAGTGTTGATTCGCGGAGAGTCTTTAAATCAACATGTGAACTGTTAAAAAAAAAAAAAGCCATTAGAACAGCAAAGATGATCTTATTGATCGGTACAATATATTGATGAGCGATTACTTGTTTAAGTCATTTTTCGAGCAGAAATGCCAAAAATGTTGAGAACATTATTGACATTGTAGTCTGGGATATATGCTGGTGGGCATTGATCTCTACTTTCTAATGTTTTATGGACATGCTGATATTTAAATGAGAAAATAATTGTCAAATTAATCAATAATGAAAACTAATCTTTTCGTTAAAGTCCTGACCAATGGGTTCTCATTTTCTTATTTTAGTTCACCACACATTTAAAAAAAAAACCTCAATGTATATTCATGTGATGTAAATGTAAGAAGTTTATTGTTAGAAAAAGAAGCGACACAGAATTTGAAAATGTTTGCGCTATTTTTTTTTTGCGTTCATTTTCTGTCCTTTCATTAGGTTTGTGCTGTTCTGACATATTTAGAATAGCTGGTAAAGTGGGATTCCTCCTGAACGGAGATCTTCACTTTTGACATACTAGCTTTACATGCCCACATAGAGAGATGATTTCCTTGCTAGGGGATGTAAGGTTATGTAATGTATAGATACTGGATGACATCTTTGCAGTCTTACATTTGTGCGTGCAGACTTTAAATGGCAAAACAAAACAAAAAAGGGTTTTCTTGATTCACTTCTACTCCAAATGCTTTATTGTGACCTCCATCATTTATGGAATCTGATTGAGTCTGTGCGAGTTGAGCAAAACGCCCTCCAGTAAAGAAAGGGTTATTCTCTACGGGCTGAAAAAAACACAAAACCCTAATTAAAATCCCTGCCTGTAATGGGAGCCTTAAATCCGGGCTTTCCGTCTGTTCTGACAGATACACATATTGATTGACAGGTTGTGGTCGGATTAAAAGACGTGTAACACTTTTTTCTCTTCCCGCTTGTGTGTGTTCCCTTTCAGGTGTTATGGGACACAACGGCTACCCGGGTCCATGTGAACACAAGTACTGCGGCTTGGGACGCCATTGTGTGGTCAACCATGAGACCGACGAAGGGGACTGCAAGTGCTTGGATCACTGCAAACCGCACTACAAACCGGTGTGCGGTTCCGACGGGAAGCTGTACCAGAACCATTGCGAGCTCCACCGGGCCTCCTGCCTCCGAGGACGCAGGATTACCATCATGCACAGCGAGGAGTGCTTCTACAAAGGTAGGAGCTCGCGTGACCTCGCCGTACTTTTGCTGCGCGTCCCGCACCGAAACCTTTCGTGAGCTTTGCCAAGTCGGGGCAGTTGGCCGCTGCGACTTTTGGGATTTAGTTTAATTTACGACCAGCGATCGGGACATTTTATGTGACAATTAAGTGTTTTAATTGTCTTTTTCGACACATTTTATGCCGCTATCGTAGTATAATTTGATAATACGCCTCGCAAGGAAGAAGAGCCACCTTGTTGGCTGAGTTTTTTTTTTTTTTTTGGGCTTTGCGACTAAATCCACGATGCTAATGTCAATAAGACGCTCATCGAAATGCAGTTGGCCTCGAGATAAAACAGCCAGCGGCACTTGTATCCCCCCCCCTCCCCCCCCTCCCCGCACTGGTTGAAAATGTACTTAACGGTGGTGGGTTAGCTCGTGAACCGACGTGCACGCGGAGATTCGTGCGTGCGCTCAAAAATAACACAATACAATACAATAATCCAACACATAGTTGTTGTTGTAGGTCGAACCTGTACGCGGTAAAAGAGATGCACCGGCAGCGTCTGCATTTTCATCTTGTCACGGAGAAAATAATGATGTTGGTGAATCCATGTGGGATTGTTATACAGGGAAAAGCAGCATCGCAATTAGCGCGGCATCGCAAGCGTTGTCAACAAAACATCATTACTGCACATCCACACACTTAACGTCAAAACAGAAGCTCGTACATTACATCAGATTTTAAAAAATAAAAAAATAAAAAATCCCAAAAGAGGGAACGTACCAGTGTAATATAACATCTTAAGACATGATCTAACTAACACACCAGACGTTGCAGGTTGTACAGGCACCAGTTGGCAGATGCAAGTGGTCCATTGACACCGCGGCGACAATACAACGCGGAGAACAAAAGGACACAATCTGAAACCAGTCTTATAGCCCGCTTCTGAAATGCACAGCCCGGTTTTCGAGGCGGGAGCAGGTGGTAGTGCAGTATTGTTCATATTTCCCCAGAGAAAGGGGTTTGAATGTTCTCTTCCATTGATTGTATAAACACACCAATTATTCTCGGTCCCTGGGAACAAGCGCTTCTCCCCGCTATAACGCCAGACATCAGCGAAGTCGGGAGGCTCCCGAAGCTCTCGCCTTGCGCCTTTGTTCCATGCAGGACGCGGGGAATAGCTGCAATGCACTCGCAGGCAGCAGACGCAATATAATATTCATGAGCGATTGCCTCTGCATTGATTTCCTACCCGCTCTTCTTAACTTTGAGAAGCAAACTTCACAGGAGACTGGGAATGGATCTTGATACTGTATTCTGTTGCACATTTGAACTCTCTGTGGTCCTTCTTCCTCGAGAGTTTTTTTTTTTTGGGTGTAACATCCTCAGATTGTAAAAGCAAAAAAAAAAACCCCCCAAAAAACCCCAAACAAAAACAAACAGCACATCCTTTCTTACACAACTGAAATGTTCAATTCAGATGATGATGAACGCCTCCCTGCAGATTGGAAAACATTGAAACCCGCCCTCCTCCCCCGAAAAAAAAAAAAAAGAAGCAAAAAAACAACAACAATAACATTGCAGGTAAGCTGATGTTACCGATCAAAACTTCTGTTTCATCCCAATCAGAGGAGGGGAAAAAAAGGCATTCAGATCAATGATACCCCAGTGAGTGGCAGTCCTAATCAGCCTTTTCTCATGTGGCCTGTCCTGTCAAACGGACCCTCCCCTCCCCTCCCCTCCCACTAAGCATCTATTCGCAATGCAGAGTGGGATATTTGACCAATGTCGGGCAATCAATATCAGATCAACAGGAGCCCAAAAAAAAATAAATAAATAAATAAAACCCATCTTCTTTTCTTTTTTTTTCTTCCTCTCATTGCATCTCCTGCTCAGTCCAGACGATTTTTCTTTTTTTTTACCGTGACTGATATGTAATCAATTTCTCATTGGACGAGAGCTCCGGCGAGAAGACACAGGAGCCTGTTGAAGCGATAAGTAATCGCTACTAGAGGCATTATTTTCCTTTCAGCACTTTTCAAATATTTAAAAATGAAACCATAAATTATACCCAAAAACCTCCCAGTGTTTACAGTTTTAAAGCTTTGCAAAGGAGAACGGAGGGATTGTCCCAATGATACACAGCTGAAGGAAATTTCGCTCTTTTTGTTGCAGCTACAAAAGGCACCGTGTCAGAGAGAGGAAATGAATAATCGAGCAAATATAATAGAGCTTACAACCAAATCCAGATGTAATTATGATTTGGAGGGGTTATTAGTGGGTAAAATACGATGGCATGTTAACTGTGTCACTTGATTATTTGTCCTCCAGGTAATGGCTTCAATTTATGTAGCAATATGGAGATATGTACTCATTATCACAGCATAATAATGAATTTTCTTCACTTCTTTCAATGTTAGTTACCCGCCTCAAAGAGGGTTCGGTTTTTGGATCCCATGTAATGCGCTGTCTCTCTAAGTTACTTGGATATCTACCAAACAGCTTTCATTTAAAAAAAACAAAACAAAACATGTTTTGATTTTTCTTTTTTATGGGATACTCATGAATGTGGCTAAGTGGAGGGATGACAGTAACGTCTGTCAGGCTTTTTGATAAATCAGTTCAGCGCTTAACTGAACAACCATTAGATGAATTGCCGTTAAATTAGGGACCTTTAAGGTCTCTGAGGGATAAAGCCGGCTGAGTTTGGTGATCCTCTTGACTTTTCCTCTACTGCATCCATTTATGTGCCATGACTTTTTTTTTTTTTTTTTTTTTACTTTTTAGTGAAATTTGGAACTGCAGTGTTGAATAAAGTACCGTGAAATTTGAAAGAAAAACATTTCTTCCCTATCATTGTGAATTGTAAATTTCAACTTGTACAGTATTTCAGTATAAACCAAATACCTATAAAACTGAATGACATTTTTATACTTTCTGTGTTGGGCTGATTAGCAAATTCCAGTATGCTAAACATTAAACTAATATCGCAAACATGAAACTTATTACACGTGTATATATATAAAAAACAATTTATGTTTTGGCGTCATATGCACTCTCTTAGCTCTGTTTGATGTTCTTAGGTTGAGTTGGTCATTGTGAAGAGGAAGAAAACTGTGTAATTTCTCTCCAAGGAAGTAGTTCACTGATCCAGTTAATACGACTAAACGACGTGCTGAAACGGATGTCTTTGGGTTCATACCAGTTGTTTTTTTTAAACGGTGTTTGTGACCAACTGATCACTGAATGTAGCATTTTGCGCCGTTTGTCCCAAAGACCTCTTTATAACCAATTCGCTGTCCGTGTCCTTCGCCTCGGTGTGTAAATTGCGGTCGCTGTCCAGACATTGTAATGGCGCGTTGGTGTGCAGTCGTTGGCATCCGGTGCGACGCAAAAAGCTCGCCACGTGTCTTCCTTTTTGTCCAGCATGTTAAAAACTGGTTCTTCTTCTACGACCGTAAACGGGTAAATTCAAAACGCACACGCTGACCGTCACTGCCGGCTCCGCTGACGCTCTGCCGACTGCCACGGATTGGTTCCTGCTTTCCTTGCCGTTGCGTACACAGAAGCTACTGAAATGGTGATCAGCCGGTCACCGATAGTCTACTTCCATCATTTGTCGGCCGCTTACAGTACACTCGGTAGCTGTCAACAGCAATCAAAGCGAACCCGCTCCTAATTACTGCTGGCGCAAGTCGTCTTTATTTTCGACCCGTTCAGCAGATAAAACCCGCCGGTCCACTGTCGCACTGCCAATTAAACTCAGTACGTCCTTCAGTACGAGTGTTGAGAAAACAACGTGTAAGTGAGATGCCAAGACACATTTCTATTTGTATAATTATAGAGTGGATTTGCATATTCAGATTTCTCTTGGGTGTACTGTATGATATCGGTATCAAGATTAGAATTGAGAATATGTTGGGGTTTTTTTTTTGTCAAAATGACGCTGCTGGAGCTACGGTGAAAAAAAAAATGGTTGTCTTAATGAGACCGCGTAACATCAGCGGACGAGCCCGAGCACATCTCTTGATCGCAGAAGCTGCTTCGTATTAATTTGATAGACAGACAATCGGCGCCCGAGGGGCCGAGCTTAAACTTCGAGCCGCTGGAAACACACAATAGCTTTTGAACTGACATCCATATGCAAAGAAGTTAAGTTGCTATTGGTTCTGGTCCCAGCTGAATGGGTCTACGTTGGAAATGGACAGGCCTTGTCAGACAGACCCTCACTTGTGCCTCTTATCTGCTACCGGAGACGGGATAAAAAATGACAACCATGTGTTGACTGAAGCTTCTCATTAGCACTGGGGAGAGCGTATGACCCCCATTTTCCCCCTTCGCACTGCATGGCAACTTAACCAGGATCGGATCTGATTGAAAATTAAGTGGTGCACAAAAGCCTGTCCAATCTGCGGAGGGCAATGTGGGCATGAAGGCGAGCAATCTCTGCAGCAAGCAATTGCCGCGAGCGGAGACAATTAGGGCCGAGGTTGCGGCACATCAAGCAAGTGGTTTCAGTGCATTCAGCACATCCAATTATTTGGGAGATCATACATTTTGAAAATCTTCAGACATTCGGCTCCCGAGAAAAATGTCCGTGGCGGAGTTTAAAAAAATTAATTAAAAAAAAAAGGTATTTACAGTTTACTGTATTGTATCATTTACGCCGCTCCCGTTCCTCCCCGCAAAACGCAAACAAACCATGTTGTTTGCCGGACAGCACAATATCGATTTTATGCTTTTGCGACGAACAAAGCGAAGTAATAATGATCACCTGCAATTAGGCCGTGTCTATAAAAGTAGGGGCTTTGTTGAAGTACAGTGCTTTTGTTGTTAGCTCGCTTCCAAGGCATCCTCAGCAGCACAGAACTGTTTGTTGAACGACTCCCCCCCCCCCCCCCCCGGGCTCTGCCAAGAAAAACATGCTCATGAAGCATCATAGCTCCCGGCCTCGAGAGACTTTTCTACCTTAACGATGTGTCTGCGTCTTTCCCACCGGAGAGCCACCCCGGTGAGATCAGCCTGTCTACAGTGGAGGGGCTTCAGAACCTCTTGTGTGTTCTTGCTTTCTTTTAATGACTCCGTGGCGCCATTAATGCGGCGACCTCTGTATGAGACCTGGCACCGGGCACCGGCAGCCGTGCCAAAGAACAAGCTCCTCATTAAAATCTAGACCTGTGAATCATTAAGTTTGCAAGGACGTCCAAGCCATTGTCAGCTGCAGGGTCTCCGGTGCCAGTCAACTCTGAAGTTGGGAGTCTGTGGACATCATGAGGTGCTTAGTTGATTAAAGGCGGCGCTGGAAAAGGAGATTTATTCGAGACCCAGACTGACAAAGCGCGGAACTAAGCACTTTGCCTGTAATAACACGGCAGCATTCTCAATCATTACAGGTAAAAAGAAGGGGTGACTTTTACACCCTCTTTTAACTGATATTTTGTAGACGCTGAAAAATATTGGACGTAGAGTCTCAAGGCTGTGTGGCAACTAGATGTTGAATTCTGCAGCGCCGAAGGTATAAGATTAATGTTCAAGTTCAATCTATCCAGATTATGTGCTCATCCGTATCTGTGTGTCAGATCAGTCGATGCAGGATCAGACTGGGTTGTTTTGTAACCAAGAACCGCCACAGACGCACACACACACACACACACACACACACACACACACACGCACACAGAGGTTGTGTGTAGATTGGCACCATAAAGTACAAGTTAAATGTGCTATCACGTTTTTTTGGGGGGGTGTTTGTTATTCAGAAAATGTATATCTGTGACAACAGCCTTTATCACAGTCAAAGAAAAAGTCAAAATAAGGGCAAACAAGCTCGTTACCTAAAAGATGCAAAAAAAGTGAAGAGAGGAACACATCTGCTGCCTTGAAAATGCACGACTTTATTGAGCTCGGTGCCAGTCGTCATTGTGCCTTTTTAAATGGTCAGAATAAATGTTTGAAAGAGAGCAGAACACATGCAATGAAATTACTTTTTTTGGGGGGGGTGGGCAGGAATAAATGGCCGCCTCCGTGACTCACTTTGCCACGTTTTTAATAAGGGACATTAAAAAGTTCTGTCGTCTGGAACAATGACCCCGCCTGTTCATACACCCCTTTTTTTTTTTTTGGTGTGCAAATTAATGTTACACAGAATTTGGTCATTGCGAAAGAACACGGCCGCCCAAATTCCCCGCAGAGGCATCCAAATGAAACAAAGATGTCGCCCCTCCTCCCCCATTGATTTTCTACCTTTTCTTTCCCCCTGCGACACGAGCATCAGCAAATGCTAGTCATATCGCTGAATGCGCGGCACCGTTGGCCTCCCTTATTAAAGCTGAATGAAGATAGATGCAGAAGGAAAACAGTGTAGATGTATTGCATCGCTGTAGGGACTATAGCGCTGGTCCATTTGTTGGAAACTGATTTGGTGAGGGGGGAAATTTTCAGCGGAGTTAAATGGTCTCGTCACTCTTTGTGTGCCTCGGTCTGCCGGAATAGCTGCTCTCCTGCAGCAGCAGCGGCAGTCAGGAAGAAATTCATTAGAGATGGAAAGAGCATAGCAAATATAAATACACATAACATTAAGTGCAAAAATATAGTGAGGATAAAATGTTATGTCAAGGTGAATCAACCCCCCTCCACCCCATCCACCCGAACATATTGGAAAATCGGTGATGTTGTTGTTTTCTAAGTAAACCGCACCATAGATTTTACACTTACCTCGTACTCCGTGACAAAACATGTCCCGTTTTTTTTTTTTTTTCTTTTCTTTTCTTTCTCCCCAGAAAATTCAGTCACTTGTAGCAATCAGATTTATTTATTTTTCTCGCTTGCGCTGTTGATTAGCAGGAAATATTGCTGAAATCTGCAATACTGAGCTGTACAAAATAAATGGGCATCTACTGAGCATTGGGGGTTTGAAACATTGGGGCGGTAAAAAAAAAAAAAAAAAAAAAAAAAAAAGTGGCCAGCGGATGGCGAGGACAGTTCATATTTACCGAAAGCGAGGGGCCGGGAGCAGCTATCCCATGAGCTGTTTGACAGGAGTGAGCAGCTACAACGGTACAGGTTCAGTTTGTTTATTCACAGGCCCCGACTCCTGTCAAAGTGACAAAACAGCGAACCCCCCCCCCCCCCCAAGACTGGCCAACTAATTGGTTATAGGTTCATATGGCAGCTCCTGCCATAGGGGCTTTCGTTACCCACCGATGCAGTCAGCATCAACAGGACATTACAAATTTCTGAGCTTCTTACCTCATTTATATTGAAGGCCTGTTTCCCCCCCCTCCCAACATCACCTGAAAGTCACAAGTCTGTCAAAATGTGACAGATTCGTCCCGCTGTCGAATCAAACTTGATTGACAGGTCCTTTTAACGCCGGGCTCATTGGATGGCGCTGTCATCTCGCAGCAGGGAAGGACTTCGGTTTGAACCGGGCTGCTGGAGTTTGTAATGGATGCTCTCCTCATGTTTGTAGAAGTTTTCTTCCCACAGTCCAAACAACAACAAGACTAGTGTGAGAAAATAAAATTAAAAAAAATAAAAATGAATGAAAGTGATAATATGTAAGTTTCCACAAACAAAACTGCATATTTTCAGTCTTGATAAATACAATTAGCAAAGTGGGGGAGGGGGATATTTGCGTACCAAATTCCAAAACCGTATTGACCTGTTGTACTCTGGGCTGTTTCTACCCAGCGAGCTGTCACAATCCTCTTCCTCCTCCTCCTCCTCCTCGGTTATATAAACAGGCACCATCAACCATAAAGCGATGATCTGCTGCATGGCAATCCCGATGATGACGGCACAGTTCACTGTGATGAAGAGATGTGTAGGGCACCGGACATTAACGATGTCATCTCATACTTTAATTTGATCCATAGTTTGTCAGCGTGCCCTTGGATCCGGTAAACATGATGGGCTTTACCTGCCGGCAGCTTTTTTCCTAATTGAATTTTAATCCTACATGGCACAAATGCCTTTTTTTTTTTCCTTTTTTTTCTTTATCTATTTTTTTGTTGTTGTTTTTTGGTCTACATTGTGTGCATGTAGTTTGTTTTCCTCCGTTAGACAGTTTCCGCTCACACATCGCGGTCTTGATTGGTGGAGTGTTGATTTGATGACAGAGCGATAACCCCTGCAATGACTGTTAGGAGTTGTTCTGCTCAAGGAACTAAACAACCGATCTATCTAAAAAAAAAACAACAACAAAAAACAACCACTAATTAAATCGCGCCAACTTTGCATTTGTTATAAGCAGCTTACTTTCCCCGCGTTATGAACATTATATCTCGTATAACAGTAGCTGGAAGCTTTGTGGTACGTTTCGAATTAGTCGACACCTTTGTGTAAGGTGTCTCTCTTTCATGTCGGTAAGTTTAACAGCATTGAATAAATCAATTCTTACGGTTCGGTTTGTGTTCACAGCGGCTATATTTTGAATACATCAGCGAAAATCAAAACAAATGTAAAAAAAATAAAAAAAAAAAAAAAAAGTTCCTGTCTGCATTTGGTTTATTGATCGTAAAAACATGAGATGCTGCCTCATTGGTTGGGGGTGAATTCATCCTGTGTTATTAGAGTTATTCTACTTTTTATATTCAATTTGTCCCAGCAGCCCCTCTCACTGCATGTATCTATAAATAAGGATGTATCAGGGTGCTTTTTAAAAAAATTTTTTTAAACTCATTGAGAATGATCCCACAAAAGGACTTATTTACTCTGTGAATTTATGGGTGGTATGTCTCCCTATTTCTTTTATTTATTATACATGCGTGTGTTCCTTGGCGCCACGCGGTGTTACACACCCGAGGCTTCATTTGCCCTATTTATAAGAACAATTAGCACCATGTGCTCTGCACTGTATCAGAAATTCTTTGGGCTGACGTGATTTTCTGTGTACTGTGTTACATTCAATTCTTCACCGTGTATGAACACAGGAACTGTCTCGGAGAAACCGAAAGATGAAACTTCAAATCCGAGAAAAACACATAAGTAAATCATCTCATCTATTATCCATTATCAGTCAGGGGAGTCGTTCGACACCAAAGAGAATCCCACACAGGCTCTATAAATAAACAGTGCAAGGACAAACCGAGAGGTCAAACTGAAAGACGGAAGTCCGTGCAGGCTCGAGATGCACGCTGAACACTAACATGGGTTGATGGCAAGAAACTGAGCTAAAAAAAACAAACAAACAAACAAACAAGGTTTTAGTGGAGAAGATGCCTTTTGGTTTTGGTTTTTTTCCTCCCAGAATTAAATCATTTAATTCATTAATCATTAGAGTGAAAATAGAATTGTTTACGGTATATCTTTTGAGGAAACGCTGCTGCAGTCACAAGATAACAACGAGCAAAACATAAATAGTACATAAAAAAACAAAACTGTGCAGGATTGATTTTTGAAGGACAACGCGTTTGGCTTTCACACATTCCGTCCTAAAGGAAATTGTTTGAGAAGAATCTGAAATCATATTTGGTAATTATTTTCACGGTACGTTGCACCTCCACCCGACACCTACAGTAAACAAATTAATAGTGTTTATGGCTATTTGTTATTGAGGCGAGTCCCGTGTATACGATGCCCAAAAAAAAAAAAAAAAAAACACCTGCGGGTTTCGTGCACCTCAAGACGAGGAGCTGGTGTCTTTGATCGATGGCTTTATTTAGAGCATTGCTCAGCTTCAAAGCACTTGCGTGTTCATTATGTGGCTAAAATGGCCAATTATTCCATCAAAGGCGTGTGCGGAGGACTGGGCCATGGATACCAAACAATCATATGACAAATTAGCCAATTAAACATGTTTGATGTCGACCCCCCCCCCTCCACCCCCCCCCCCGTAGTGCCGAACAAGAGGCTGACAGTGCAGAATAATTTCATTAATGTTCACAACAGGAATTTTCTCAAAATGGATAAGAGCCGCTACACCTGTAATTGATCAAAAGAAAGTTTATTGAATGAAGGAAAATGCGAAGACGTATATCTACATTTTTTTTTTTAGCAGCAACATTTTGCTGCATCATCGCACAAGTCTCAAGACTCGGAAGTTTGATTTACAGTTGTTGTTTTTTTATCAGCTGGTTTTGTCTTTAAATTAACTTTCTAACAAATATGGGGCTTACATTTCATTTAATTTACATTTCTTTGAGCTCAGTCGTCTAAAACTTTCCAATAAGGACTAAAGTTTATATACTTTTAATGGAAAGCCTTCTTGTGCAGACTGCAAAAAATGGTGTCTGGAGCCCATTCACTCAAAAGTAAACAAACCTTCAACGGTATTCAATTGACCAATACATCAATAGTCTGAAGAGGTTTTTTTTCAAGTTAAAAGCTGTTTTTTTTGTTTGTTTTTTTGTCCCTGCGTGAGCCATTATCCTGAAACGTTTTATTGCTCTGCATTTTTTTTGTCCTTCTCTTTTGTTCATCCTGGATGTGAAGCCCTTTGAAAAATTTGGTGAAATAAAAGCGAACAATAGCTGCCAACAATCGCTTGAAGCCATGTTGGTGAGTAAGTCATAGATACAGAGATGGAGAGAAGGATTGAGAGAGTGTGTGTGTGTGTGTGTGTGTGTGGGGGGGGGGGGCTGACTGGGTTGCAGCGTTGTGGGCGTCTTCTAATATCAAAGCGTTGACTTGGTCCTATGTTTAGTGCAACCCTGTCAGCAAAGATGGAAGTCAGCAAAGTATCTCTGCAGAGGAACGGGAGGGGGGGGGATAATAAAAAATAAAAAAAGTCAGAAAGAGAAATTTGCCCGGGTGATTCAATTCAAAGGCTGCGTTGTCCCGCTGGCCCGAGGAAAAAGTCTGCTCCAAACAATTAGTAGGAAAATGAGTATTCAAATTATGCTCATTTTAACTAACAGATTAGTTATTAAAAAAAAAAACAAGCTGTTATCTTTTGTGCTCGAGATTTTAAAGATGCATTATGAGGTGTTTGCTTTTTGTGAACTGAATACGAGGCGGGTCATTTCTACGTCGCAATTTATTTTGGGAGACAGGGATTCTCTCGACCATCTACTACCTTCACAGACATTTTCCGAAGCATCATTTTTGACTCACCACTTATTTTTTCTTTACTCGTGTGTCTTTTTTTTTGTTTTTTGTTTTTTGTTCTAAAGTGACAACATAATATGATCTCCATCAGCCAGTTTACTCCGTTGTCACGGTACTGTAAATGTTCAAATGTACCATTGCTCTGAGCAAACTGCAGCAGTGGGAGACTACTTATATTGTCAGCAACTCCTGAGTTAAAGTGCACCTTGAGTGGAGAAACTGTTTTTATCACCTGAGAAACTGTCTTTATGTAATCGAGCTTTATGGCGTTTCGCAACCAACGAATTAGTCTTCAGATCTTTCTTCAAGCGTATCCCGATAGAAGAAAATGTCTAAGTGGACACTCGATGAATTTCTGCTGCTCCGATTCTCTCAATCAAATAACAAAAGACGGGAGTTTTCTGACGCCTCTTTTTTTAGTGACGACGCTACGCGTGATGGACGTAGTTTGTTTGTCGTTTGGCAGCCGAGGCTCAGCAAACTTAGACGAGCGGCTCCACCACTCAGTTGTCGGCTTCTGCAGTTCGTCAGAAACCAGTCGTGCGAGCCGTCCCGTCGTAAGCTGGGGGGAGGGGGGGGGTTCCTCGAAAGTTTAAAGGGTTGTCATTGACGGGCAGCCCGGTGAAACAGACGGTTGCCCTGGTTAATATTACAGACTGCTTTTTTGTTGGAAACACTCGGGATGATGTACGCGCACGGCAAGACATTGAGGAAAATGACATGTTGTACTTTGAACGGGGGAACAATCATTCATTGAATCGGATAAGTTAAGCCATTTATGAGACGCGAATAGAAGTTTAAAATTTCTGGTTTTTGTGAACGTACGTTGGGGGGAAATTGCAGCTTGTGAACGTTGTAGTTGAATCAGTCAAATGTTCAAGCAATGCACATCAAGCCTTTTGATTTCTAGTGTCGTAACTCTCTCTCTCTCGCTCTCTCGCCCCCCCCCCCTCGCTCTATCGGTGTGAACGGTAGTCCGTCAAGAGCAGAAATGGCTCCGCTCGCTGCCAATATTGCACTTTAGACCATTCATCAGAGAAAATTCAGATTCCTGACAAACCTTCAGGAAGAAAAATGCATGTTGTGGACACAGATGAAAGGCTTTAAAATCCAGCTGACCTGGATCCGTTTGCTCCTCCCCGCCGACGGTCAAGGTGATCCCAGTGCAACAAAGAAGGTAGCAAAGATTAATGAAAATGTGCCAGAGTAAAGTGCTGTATATTTCTTGTACATGAAAATAGTAGATCTTGGAAGGTTTTTCTGCGAGCAGACTTGGTAATAGATTCGCACGTCAATTTCTGCCACAATAGAAACATGCCGCTTAATATGTGGCCGGAGTTTAATGGCACTGAACTTGACCAGGCAATGTTTGCAGATTGTCATAAAACAAAAAGGAAAAAAAAAAAAAAAAAAGGAAAAAATATTGTATGTTTGGTGCTGAAATAGAGGCAGGTGAATGGTGTGATAAACCCGCCTTGTGAACCTGAATGTTTTATGACCCGATCAATAAAAGCCGTAGAGTATGCCATATCTGGGGCAGCAGATCTATAGGAATTCAACCCTTTATGCTTCCCAGCTCCGAGTTGAGTGGCTAGATAGATGATAATGGAGTCCTTTAACCTAATCTCGACCCCGCTGTAGGATGAGAAGCGGGACTCTGGAGGCGCTGCGATAATCAGAGCCAGTATGTTGCTGGTCAGTATAAAGAGTCGGGGAGGGAGGGGGTCTGTTTGAGAGCAAGTGTGTGTGCGTGTACATTTAACATCTGTAATAAAATATCATCCACCACGTAAAGCTGAATGGAGTCGTGTGCGTCCTCAGATCACGAAGTTGACTTACGGCAGGCTGGAGTTTATTCACGCAGTGGAAACACTTCCTCCAGAGGCTGAGCAGCACTGGGGAGTGAAGTCAACTCACCGGTGGAGGTAAACAACCCGAACGCAACATTTTCCGAGTGCAACAGACTCTCGCTGGGTAAAGATTTGAAATGTCATTCGTCTGTACTTGTCAGCAGGTCCGCGAACTGGCACTCTACACACACCTGCAAACCTCCTGTGCTGACGTAGCAGATTATCGGAGAGCATTGCCACCGCTGATAGAAATGATGAACAGCAGTCAAAACATTCTCCACTCAAGGTCCACTTACTAAACAGTTGCCGACCTTTTAAATATATTTAAACTGCATTTTGGGGAATTTGCCTAAATAGTGCAAAGCTCAGAGTACAAACTGATAAATGAAAATGTCTGTTACCATTAGGCAAAAGAAAACACAGTTCTTTTTAGGAAGCAAATTTCCATTTTTTTTTCTTCTTTTTTTTTTTCTCCCTCCATCGAAATATGGAAAAAGCGCTCAAAGGGGAGAGTATAGTTAGTCTTGGCAGTTTGCATCCATCTTTCCGTCCCGCTAGCTATGGCTGCAGGCACCGCAAGCCACGTTGATTTAGAAGGGCAGGAATAGCAGCACAGCAGCATAAACCGTATAACGTTGGACTCGTCTTATTTTTCATGCTTCTCCCACTGGGCTTCAGTTTAACAATATTAAGTCTTTAAATCAACTAGTGGCATCATTTATAGCCCCGACTCTACAACTGAGAAATGTTTCCATGGCTACTGTAAAAACCTCACCTGTTAAAGTACGGGTCCCCCCCCCCCACCTGCGAAAACACCATATTCCCCAGTTTGTTTGCTTGAAGACCAAATACTGGCCTGCGGCTGTGTTGATTTGATGTCTTGGCCTTGGTGAGCCCTGCCCCTGGGTCACCGTCCTCTATCATGTCATCAACAAAACCCGCCACCGTCGAAGTCATCTCTAACCGGGGTCAGGACTGAGAGGACGCCAGAACCTCCCTGTTCTCGCTCTAATCCCCTCTTTCTCTTCTTTAGCTCACTTCTTCCCCAATCCACCTCCATCATAAAACATAAACCCTTCCCTTTTTTGGGGGGAGGGAGGGGGGTGGGTTAAAAAAACAACAATTCTTTTCTCTGAAAATGACAAAAAAAAACATTCTCATCAATAAATGAGCCTTACGATAAGTTCGGCAATAGGTTCCCCATCTGCGGCCTCTCTCACTTACAGCATGCGTTGGAATTATTCAAATGGCGCTGCGGCTCGACATGCTTCGCACGATGCGGGAGTCGAGACGAGTCGCATGTGTTTCACATTCGCCGTCATAAAAAAAAAAATGAATAGACGCCTCCGGGATTTGACACGCAGCCAACCGCGGTCAGGATCTAACAAAGAGTTACAGCAAAACGCTCGGTAAACCGGGAGACTCGCGGTCCGAGGGTGCCGCGGCGTACAGCCGTCGTCGGCTGAAAGTTCTTCCAACGAGGAGATTTTTGAAGCGCCGAACACCTCTCGAGCCTTCCGTCGGTGAAAGAGGAGGGGTGGGTCGGGCGGACGGGGTAAAGTCGAGAAGTAAAGTCTTCTGGATGATAATGATTCCATTCAAGGTAAGAGACGGGGAAGGGTTGGGGAAGAGGGGAGGTGATACATCAAAGATCAAGACGTGAGGAAGAGTCGGAGGGGAGAAGTGGGGGGGGGGGGGGTTTGATGAAAGACGGGAGGGAGACAATTACACCCGCGTCCGGGGAGGAAACTGTAGTGACAGAGACTGAATGAAGGGAGGGAATCTGTCTTGAGCGATTACCTCCGACCCAACGAGTTAATAAGCGGTACGGGAACAAAGTGAGATACCCGAAGAAACGCTTCTGAAGGTGGCTTTCCTCAACGGAAACGTCACGGCCTCGGTTCGTTATTTCCGTAAATGTAACGCGACTATATTTAAGACGCCCAAACTCGATGACGTAGTGACGGAGGAGGGCTTATTTATCAACGTCGTCCCAACAGTGACGTTAAAAGCGCATCCCCGAGCGTAATATTGCGATTTGTACAAGTGACCAGCTCGACAAAATATGTAATTAAAATGCATTCATATTGTATGCGTTTTTTTTGTAAGCGTGATCTCCGTTTCCACGGCAACACGTGGGGTGTGACTAAGAACTGGACAACAATCAGTCACGTCAAGAGACTTTTATGGTAACGCACGCTGTTTTTTTTTTTTTTTTACCACTCCAGGAAGCGGGCCGACCCTTAGCGACGACCCTAGCAACAGAGACGGAGATGTAGTTCGTTTTATTGCTTGCAGGTGAGATATCAGCTGAACAAATATATATCGATGGACTTTAAGATTTTAGCACCGTGTCATGTGTTTTTGGTTTTTTTTAACCAAACCGGTCAGGCTAGCCGTGGTGTTACGGTACGGGTCCCCGGAAAGACAAAAAAAAAGGACCAAAAAGACCTGATTTGGCCAAATGGGTCACATTTAACAGTCCTATAACAAGTAAAAACAACATTACACTGCATATGAAATGCAATTCCAATTATATATTTAGCCGTGGGGAAGGCCGAGTTATATTTTCTAGTGATGAACAGGATGTGATGTCACGCCGATTTGAGCACCTTCCAAATGTTCGGTCGACTCATCAGATCTCCGTGTCGAAACAACTTGTCGTATAATTATTATTATTTTTAAACACCGTGACTCGTCATTCGTCTCATTTGTTCTTGCGCACGGATTTAGCATTTTTAAATATTCACAACTTAACATCCATTATCTTAAAAAAGGAGAAATCCAATGGACCAATCGTGTTTATTTGCTTAAACGTTGTAAGTTACGATTTAACATATTCAGCCACCAGCCAAGTACTGCAAATCCGTTTATCAGCTCTCGCAGCCACTTTGACATGAGACTAACCGTCGTTTAGAGACTCAGTCCCTGTAGAAATGGGGCTGGCTAGTTTCCAAAACTTGGCTTCACTTACGTCGCCACACAACCAGGGATGGATGGCGGAGTTTTGTTTTCTGGTACGGCACGACAAAGACTCTCAAATGTTCACCACGGCAGAAATAACGCAAAAATAATTGCAGCTCCGTGACGGCTGCAGGTTCGACAAATATCGTGTTACGCGACGACTAAGAAGGGTGAATGAGTGGTCGTGAGATTGTGTTTTCCAGCTGCTGTTTCCAAGCTGAAGAATTCATTTTTATCCTGCGGTTTTGTATGTCATTACTGTCCTGCTTATAGATTCAAAGCTCCTCGACACGACTCGAAGGTTTATTCTGATATCGTGGGTTATTAGCTGAAGTCTCTTTTTCTTTGCCCGAGGTCCGCTCTGAGTGTTTTGCATTCGTATCGTCCGGGGCAGAGCAGCTGCGAGGGGGCTGCAGCTCCACTGCCCAGATATCCATTTCAGATTCAGTCAGGTGTTGCGGCAGTGACACCTCCAGTTGCTCTTAAAGATTGCAATCAGTGACCTCTGATTTGGGTAACCCAGTTGTCACGCTGAGCTGTCTTGATGCATTGTGAGCCGTGGCAGTACCCGGGGGCCCCTGGAGACTGAGATGGAAAAGCTGGAGGAGCCGGTGGTGGGCGGGTGGGCGGGCGGGTGGGTGGGTGGTCGGGCGGGCAAAGATTGGACAGCTTCGGTGGAGTTGACTCCAGCTATTCCGCTGAGCCCCCTTTTTTTTTTTATATATATAAATAAAACAGTAATGCTTTTAAAAGGGGCCGGCTGAGGCGACGGCCGGTGGGGTGGGCGGTCACTCCGGCTTATGGCCTCGGTGAACAGTAGGTAGGACAAAGAAGGTTTTTGTTGGGTTTTTTTCTGACTCTACTGTGCATTCTTGGAAGGATTAGTGTGTACTTCGAGCTCTGTGGAACAGATAAAGACTTTGTCATTCCCAGTGCAACAAATAATGCCATGTCAAGGGTGTCAAGTTACTCACATCCTTCTTTACGAAGCCATTCATGCTCCTGTAGACGCACGAGGTGCCACGTTCCTTACATTTAGGCCCCAAATGAAATGTATAATTCAGTTACATCCAGCAACTACAATTTCTTTACTTAGTTCCTGTGCACCAGAAACTACTGCGGGGGGGAAACGATTAAATTAAAAGAAACCCGTGTTGGCTTTTGCTTTGTCTCGGACTCCTGGTCTCCCGGGTGAAAGGTCCTGTCGTACGTTCCCATCCGACCTCCCTCGACCTCTTCTCCACGGGCGCTTTCCCTCCTTTGTGAACCTGGTCACACGACCTTTTTCAACCCGCCTCGTCCCGAGATAAGGTAACCTGCGCGTGTACGTCCTGGACGGTGAAATAGGCATTTGCTTTGTATACCTGCAGCCAGAAAGTAATTTGTCATGGAATTCTAGCGGACGCTTACGCACCAGCAGCAGCTTCTACGTGCTGTTTGGCCACGACGTCGAGTCATGGATTTCCGTTTCTTGTGCACAGTAGTGCTTTTCTCCGCTGTGTCGAGGGCAAAAGGGTTAGCATCTGTAACAATGATAAATACTTCTCCTATGTGCTGGCGTCATCTCCATTTTCTTTTCTGTTTTTTTAGTCGGGTATCTAAAATGGAACAATTACTTTTAAACAAACAAAAGCCTTCTTGC
Source organism: Brachyistius frenatus (assembly GCF_029030835.1). NCBI lineage: Eukaryota > Metazoa > Chordata > Actinopteri > Embiotocidae > Brachyistius > Brachyistius frenatus. Next base: position 740,315 of record NW_027210637.1, read on the forward strand.
TTCATCAGGTTTGTTTGCTCATCTCCATCACAGAGTGTACCAGCATTTCTCTGCAGATGGGTGCTATCACACCCAGGAGAGAGGGCCAATATGTTCTGGTTCCCATGCCTGTTTTGTTGTTCCGCTTTTGTAAAGATTTGAAGTTTTGTTTTTCTCCGTGTCAACTTTTAGTCTTTCGCGGACGACGAAGAATAAACTTGCATTGAATATAATATGTTTAATGTCGAGAAAATTCAAATGACATTCATCTCTAGTCAATAACATTAAAGTTTACGCATTCGAGCTATATTTACAGATGAAGGACGTTATATTTTGTTCGATTCACTATTTACGTTTTTAATTGAACATAGTGTTTTGTCATTTTGTATAACATGACAGTGTATGTATGTATTTTGTACAGTATGAACATGACAGAGAATGATATTGTCCCCATATGTACGCATTTGTTGACTGACATTAACTACACAAAAGAAGTTATACAACCCAATGGTACGACTTGTTCTTCATGGTTCTTGTAGATCATGAAAAGATGTATAGTTGACAAAAATGTACAACTCTATAATAGCTGTCAGGTAATCATCACAAAAGGATTCTTTTGTCATTGCAATTCAAACTTCATTGGCAGTTAAACCCTTCTATTTTCCATGAAGCCGTGGGTTAAGAGGCTGTTGCTGAGGTAATACACGGCTGTTGACGCCGTCAAGGGAAACTGAGACAAAGAAACGGCAATGTACCCGTCTGAATTTTGAAATACTTGAACATCTAGACTTTCACCTTGATGGCGGCTCCTTTGTGCCGTCTTTTATTCTCCAAAAATAAGATGTTCTGTATCTGATCCTGGCTCTTGCAGCTGAAATATAGCGGTGTCGTGATCCACCTGCAGTCCTCTTGTAGGCCCTAATTCAATGGTTGCAGTCATTTCATTACCTTAAGTGAGGGTCTTTTATGCGTTTTAAAGCAAAGCTCCATAGTTGTAGGAATCGAATATAAAGCTGTGCTGCTGCTTCTTTTACAATCAAGTGAAACCTTCACATTTCCGCTAAGCACTTAGTTCCAGAAGCAGCTGAAATGAGTCGGATGTAGACCGCCAGAAAAATCCAACTTCCACCGAGACCTGACAGCTCTTTATGCTTCAAAGTCCCATCTGGTTGCGCCGTTCTTCCCGCGAAAAGATTTGTGTGCGTTGCGCTCGTGGCGGCTGGTTTAGCAGTTAGTTACGAGGTAAAAGCTTAAAATGTCTTTTAAACACTTCAAACTCTGCACCGGCAGGTTTTTTTTTTTTTAATTATTTGTTTTATTTTCCAAACTGCAACTATAAAATAAATATCCGTCTCAACATGCAATTTAAAATCGGTTTGGTTGCCAAATTCCAAAACATTCTTCAAACAGTGTCTGGTGTTAAAAAGCCTCTAAACACCTCTTTCACCACACTGGCGGTGATTAATTACCGTTTTGTGTAATCTGCAAAATACAAATTCTGCAGTAATTCAAACGAGCGTAGAGCTAAAAAGTGAGAGCTTGACAGTTGCCGTAGCTCTTAAAAGTCTTAGCTTTGCTTTACGATAGCAAAGGGAGAGCAGACGGCAGCTTTCTACTACGACTGTGGTTGCGCTTTTAGACAAATTGTTTCAATCAAATAAATCATTTGGTCCCAATCGATGTGGCGCATGAGTGCCCTCACTCTGACACGTGTTTCCATCCAAGTAGGGACTTGACCCCCCCCCCCCTCACCACCACCACCACCACACACACACACACACACACACACACACACACGCACACGTCATATGAACAGTTTAAGGCTATTAATAAGGGGAAATGGGTTTTCGGCCTCTTGCCCCATATAGAGCATATGGAGCATATGGGGCAAGAGGCCGAAAACCCATTTCATGTGAGCAGAGACATTTGTCACCAGCAAGGTCATTGAGCACTCAAAAGCCAAACGGTAAAGCATGCCCCGTGACAAGTGTGAGTCCTTCGTGTGCCGTCGCCGAACAGCATCAAAAAATGAACAGTGGTTTCATTAAAATACTACTACATCATGACCAAACAACACTTATTGAATAGTAGCCAGAGTTTGCACGCAAAAATTGTAATACAAAAAAAAATATATATAGATATATATATATATATATATATATATATAATAATAATAATAATAATAATGACATGTTGAGTGTAAAAGCTCTTGTGACTAGATGACAACCTTTGACAGCCCGAGTGCACGCAGCTCAGTTGAGCAGCTTCAGCTGCTTTTTTTTTTTTTTTTTTTTTTTTTTTTTATAGAACCTCGTGGACATGGAAAATTTTATGTCTCATCCTTGAATACTTTTGACCAAAGCAGCATGACATAACGCATTCCACAGGGAGTCGTTACGACCCCGGCTCAGAAGCCGTGACAAAAGAGCGCGACGGAAGTTGAAGGCCAGTATGCACCTAATTTAACAGAAACGTATGAAAAAATACCAAGAGATGTGGCGGCGTGAGCTGCAGTGAGGATGTGTGTGTGTTGTTGGGGTTAGAGACCGTATGTTGAAAGGCACGGAGCAAAAACGGATACACCAGAGGAAAAACTCCCCACAGACCGAGAAAGGGCAGAGATTTACGATGGGAAAACACCAGAAACCAGGTGCCTCCAACCATCCCCGGTGATCCACTCTGGGTCCAACCATCCCCGGTGATCCACTCTAGGTCCAACCATCCCCGGTGATCCACTCTGGGTCCAACCATCCCCGGTGATCCACTCTGGGTACTTAACGGCAATGGAGAATTAAACTGGATAGAACCGAGCAGGCCGTCACAGAGTCTCACCGTCGATGTACAAAATGACGACGTTTACGCGGCTTTTACTGGGATGTTGCAAAAAAAAAAAAAAAAAAAGAAAAGAAAAAGGAATGCGTTGTGGTTAATGTGTTATAATAAGTAGACTTCAGGTGACTAAACATTTTTTTAAAAAAAGGACGAATTTCAAACTGCACAGGGGGAAGAGGGACGACAGCGAAAAGAGAAACGACCCTTTGCTAAATGAAACTCCTATTTCAAGTCGAGGTTTTTTAGTTTAGTTTAAGAGCAGCTTGTATAAAGGTCAAACCTGTGTCGTATCGAGGCGTCAAGACTCAAACGCACTTGAAATTATCCACTTTTCTTCGAGTATCATATTTCTTTCTTTTTTTTCTTCTTTTCTTTACCCGTCAGTTCACCTGAAGGTAGCTGAGCCTTCAACCCCGAATAGCAGCGTGCGCTCCGGTCTTAAAGGTGCCCCGTTGAGTTTCTTCATAAACACACAAAAACCTCTGTTAATATGTAAAAAAAAAAAAAAGAAAGAAAAAAAAACACCACGTTGTTTGTACCCTTGAGGTCTTTTGTCCTTGAGCCATTTTATACAATACTGTATTTTTTCTTTTCACGTCTGTTGTGTATTTGCTTGGAAGCTTCTCCTCTTCTGTTGGCGCCGTTTTTTTTAGGGTTTGTTAATTAACTGGAATAGCTCGAAACTGGCGCGAAAACAAAAGTCTGTCACGTCGACCTCCTCGCTCCGTGCGCAAGGCCGTACAAACAAACAAACAAACAAACAAACAAAACGAGGACCCGCGATGTTTTGCTTGCGCGGTCCAATGACGTAACTCCTAATCAGAAACTCCAAAGGTCGCCTGACGTATACGGTCGCCAGACATGATCTTCACGTGCAACAATATTCGAGGCGCATTCAATGGAAGAAATAAAGTGTTTTTGTTTCTCCCGCTTTATTAATATTCAGGAATAAATGGGTGCGACTGTTCTTCTGCCCTTCGGCTGCATTTCCATTACTTTTTAGGTAAATTTGAAACTAAACGAGGTTTTTCATCATTTTACATCATTTTATAGCCGATAGGGAAAAATAAATAAAATAACGCGCACCTCAGAAATCTTGAACCGCAACAGGTTTGCACGGTCGTTGCCACTAAAAAAAAAAACAACAACGCTTCTCTATGTCCCCTCCTATCCATACAAGCAGTCATTCTCCATGTTTTCTATGATGCTGATGTCTTATGCCTGAAATGCGTAATCTTTTTTTGCCCACAATAAATTTGTATGTATTTATGTCTGTGCTTTTTTTTTTTTTTTTTTTTTTTTTTTTACATCTTACAGCCACCCATCCTGTGTTCTCGCTCAATGTACCCCCCCCCCCCCAAACAACAACAACAACACATAACTAGACATATATACAGCTACAAAAAAACATCCATATATACACCTAAACAATGGCGCTATTGCACCTGGTGCAAATGGCGATGTTGCAATAGAATATCGTGCAAACGGTCCAGTGTTATTGCAAAGGGTTTGACAATGTGAGTATTAATGATTTAACAGAGTGGCGGCCGGTGAATTATGATTTGAATAATCAAAGTTTAAGGGGCAGATCTGATGAAAAAGCAAAAGCATTATGGATAAAAATGACTGAATATGTTTTTACCAGTTGAGTGACACCCCCCTCCCCCTCCCCTCCCCCATCCGCCGCCGCCCGGTTTCGTAGAGTAAGCAGCCGGTTGATATTCTGATCTATACCACTAGACCCTTATAGAAATTATTGGGATCCATTTGGGTTTTGCCAAGACTGATTCTCTTGTCTTGTAAATGGATTCGGACAAAATCAATTGGACTGAAAAATACGACAGATTTCTCGCCGAGTTTGGAACTTGTTCCCTGAAGTACTGTTCTGATGGAGGCGTGCTGGCTTGGTTCATTTGACAGAGTACAGTAGCCGTTGCCTAATTAATGCCGACTCTCCTCCGTGCAGTCATGTACTGTTTGGATATTTTGGGGGAGGGAGGGGGAGATTGGGGGGGGGGGCACATTGCATTTGTGTGCATAGCGATTTGGATACACGTGTGTGTGTGTGTGTGTGTGTGCGTGTGCGTGTGCCAGCGCATGCTCCTTTTGAGGTAGCTGACCTTCATCTCCCCCCGGGCATGCCAGCAGCCATTTATCTTTTATTCATTTTGCCATTTGTGACCACGGCAGCTTTTTTTCCGGCGCCGACGCTCGTCAAAACAGACCCTGCTCCATGATAATGCCGCATGCCGCTTCCAACAGCTGACGCCGTTTTCCAGGCCGAGTATTAAACTTGCCGTTTCGACCCTCCCCTCCTCCCCTCCCCAGGAATTCACCAGCCACTCTCACTGTTTTGACAGCCTAAGCCAATTTAGTAATTCAATAGATGCTCCAGTTGTTGTTGTTTTTTTTGTTGTTGTTGTTGTTACATGCTGCGGCTTGTAGAAAAAGAACTTCCCAGCCACCGCTGTTGTTGTTGTGGTGGTTCACACCCTGCTAGTTGCAGGAAGCCTCAGTCTGTGCAGGCAGCTGTAACATCTGTCAACATCTCAGTTTGTGTCACACTGACAGGCGTACCTGCTCAAACAAACTCGAACCGCCGTTTCCAGAGTTTCCTGCTCGCGTTGAAATCTCTCCACCCGGCCAACGCCAGCTTCTAATTTATCGGACGCCGCACGTTATTACGAAAGCAAAAGCGCCGCACGAAGAAGATTTGCCTTTTTGTGGAGAGATTTTCTACAACCCAGAGACCGATTTAAAAACACAACAGATAAGAGTTGGGTGACCGATTAAAGGAGGGGGGAAAAAAACAAAAAAAAAAAAAAAAGTGTTTTACTAAACTGTGAAACGTCTACGAGTCTCTAAAACGGCTTCAGTGCTTCACTGTATAAATTATAAAGTCATTAATGGAAAACAAAACAAAACAAAAAAAACACAATTCGTACTAAAGACGATCCTTCATTTAGTGTTTTGATAATGTCGTCGAAGAGCACGATCTCTAATGTGTTGATCCAAAAAAACAAAACAAAAAAAAAACAAAAAAAAAATCTCCCAACCTTTCCAATTTGGGTTGAGGGTCGGTGACCGTGAAGCATATGATTCGCGTCATTTCCATTCTCATCAGATCGTTCACTTGACCCCTTGTACCTCGAGTGGAAGTGGAATACACAGATAGTAACCTCATTAACTTCCACTTTTCATTGCCATGCAGCGATGTGGCACATTTTAGATGAGCGCCCATCTCCCAATGACACTTTAGCATTGGCAAACACTCTCAGCTTGAAGTGTTGTTTTCAGGATTGAGATTTAAAAAAAAAAAAAAAACACGCCGGTCTGATTGTTGCATGACATGGAAGATCTGCATTTGTCATTTTCTCCTCTCACTTGTTAATGTTTTTTTTTTTTTTCCTTTCATTTGTCACGCTTTTTATTTATTATTATTATTATTATTATTTTTTTAAGATGAAACATTCGGAACCATTTCTTCAGTTTTTCCTCCAGAAAAATAGCATCGTTTGCACAAAACTTAAAAGCTCCCTATGTTATCGCTAATCAGTTGCAGTTAACGGCGTTGTTTACCTCGTTCCTTTGTGTTTACCTGGTAGTGTTTGAAATTAATATTAAATCGCCCCCCTTCGTATTCCAGAAAAGAGACTCATAACTTTCTTTCTCGTTCACAATAATAAATATCCTTTCGATGCCGGGAATATAGTTTTCTGCACCTCTGGGACTTTTACAAGGTCGTACAGAACTGAGACGAAAATGATAATGTCTTGATATAGAGCCTGTGAAAGCTCAATGGTTTTACTTTTTTTGTTTTTCTCCCCGGCGGAGTTTGAAGAACTTCTCCCAGCCTCTTGTACCTAAATTACGGTTAGCGTCGGTATTAAACGAAGCATCTCATTTAAATGCCCGCTGATTGCTCCGATTGTTTTTTTTTTTTTTGGGGGGGGGGGAACTGATGGGAACGCTGGAAGAGATTTAGAAGACCGAAATGAGATCTGAAAATGATATGTCATTGGTTTCTGAGGGTCGTGCTGCTTCTGCTTATCCAGTCATCAGCGCTTCGGTGAGCGGCCGGCGTCGCCGAGTGGAGCGTTTCATTATCGGCTAAATCATTCTCTCCTTGATCAAACCCCCCCTCACCACCACCACCACCCCCCACAAATGCACTATGCTGGGGGGGGGGGGAATCATTTGCAGGTAGCATGTCGCCGCTACTCTTCAATTACTATTATTTTTCTTTTTCCTGCGTTCCAGGATGTGGCAGAGATGCCCCCCTTCCCCTTCCCCCTCCTCCCCCCTCCTCTTCCTCCTCCTCCAGAGATTTGAGACGGCAATCCCAGAATCAACAAAGCTCCTCTCGCGGGCTGTTTGACATCAGCTAATATAGCCGTTATTAGCGGAGAAGCACTTCCACATCGAACAATGAGAAGTTTATTTGACACGTGTCAACCCTCTCGTTTCTAGTCATTATTTTCTCTTTGGCTCCACTCGACTCCGCCGAAACCTTTCATGTAGCTGACTCCTTTGATCTGGTGCCTTTGATGGCGGGATTGTAAATACAAACCATCGTGTTTTTCGGTTGCCGTCGGGGGGGCGAGCTCCTGACACCTGTATCTGTGTGTGTGTGTGTGTGTGTGTGTGTGTGTGTGTGTGTTGTGTTGCGATTTTGTTCGTCGGTTTCTTCGCGCTGATGAGGCCGCCGCTTTCTTAGTTTGAGGCACCCGAAAATGCTGCACGTCAGCCACTGTTCGTGCTCCCCCTCGGGGGGGTGGGGGGGGTGAAATAATCCCAAGCATTTGTTATTGTGCTGCAGACATGCTCAGATTTGGGTTTCTTACTCAACATAAACAGGAGCTTATTATTTAATCATGCGAATCTTCAGGGGGAGTCTAGTTTGCACAGGTACTAATTGGCTGAGATTTGAAACGCTACATCCAACGTTATGAATAATAATCGTGTGCTCTTTTTTTTTTTTTTTCTCGAGCAACTGGGAATCATTAAGGCACTCATGAAACATACCTTTTACATTTAAATGATGTTTATAGTAATCCAAACAAAGTAAAAGAAAAACAAACAAAAAAAACCGCACTCTTCTCCCAGTTATTGTTTCAAGTTCATGACAAATATTCTCCCCTCCTTCTGAACCACTCTTCTCCCTTTTTTGTCTTCGTTTGCCAGATGACAGCTGCAGATTGAGCGACTACCGTCGGCTGAAGACCAAGACCCTGGATTTGCACGACAAGCGCTACATGGGGTCCTCCCTCCGCGGCAACCACAAGGACAACATGGCTGCCAAGAAGCAACTGGTGGATGTGATGTTCAAGCGCTTCGATGCCGATAATAACGGTCAAATAGAAGCCAGCGAGCTCTCGCAGGTACGCACTTTAAAACGCCGAGAGATATTCGGCGTCATAAAACAACAACAACAACAACAACAAGACGTCCTTTAGGCAGTTAACGGTCACTCGAGACTTAAAAAAAAAAAAAAAAAAAAAAAAAACTCGAGTAGCTGCTTGCTACTCCACACGATTTCTCTCGCAGTGTGTCAAAATTACATTTGAATATCTTAATGAAAAGGAGACCACAAATGAACGAAACCATCTGTGCGCTCGAGTGTCCCAACGAGCCGCTTTCGCGTCTGCAATAATTGTTTCGGTTTTGCTCCTCTCGCCCTTCCCTCTGGTAGCCGAGGTGCGCGTGCTCAAGGTAAATCTTTTGAAAAGCAGCGTGGGGTCAAAGGAGCCGTGCGCTCACGGGAGGCTGCAGCCTTTGACCAACGCTACCGAGAGGGACGTTGTAAAAAAAAAAAGAAAAAAGAAGAAGAAGAAGCAGCTTAATTCGATGCTGCCGTGAGCTACGAAGATTTTTGTTCCTCCGCATAAGCAAATAAAGTCCTCTTGTACCGGAGGACTGATTTAATATAGAACGCTGTTTGAATAATTGAAGGGGGGTAAGCAACCCGCGGTGTTTTTTTTCAGAACCATGATATCAGTTGCTGTTCTAAGGTTCACCTCCCGCCGATCCGGTACGGCATCCCATCTGCGCGGGGGTCACCTTGCTCAGATTCGTCGATGCCCTTTCTCCTTGACGGAGGAGGACTCGTGAGATTCATTTGAATACATTTTTATTATTTTGTATTTCAAGGCATCTAAATACCACCTCCCCCACAAAAAAAAAAATTAGTGATATTTTCATATTATTTACATATTTTTACATGTTTTTACATGAAATGTTGCTCCGTGCCGGCGTGAGAGAAATCAATGCTCCGTAAGTAAAGTGCGAAGTCAACAAACCAGGCTGTTCTGCGTGCTATGGAATAATATTACCGATGCGCCCCGAGCGTGGATTTGAATATGCCCTTTCAACCCGTCGAATATTACTTTTGAGAGATTGTTCAAACCTCTCGGTGATGCCGTGTGTTCTATACCAGAATGACACAAGCCATTAATAATTAACATCCGGATGGAGAAGCTCGTTTCAGGGCTGCTTTTAGCTCTGCCCCCCCACCCCCTCCTTTCCCTTTCGAACCTTTACACATACGGGAGTTTTGGCTGATTTCATACAGCGCCAACTACGCATCACTTACTCCCAGAGAAAAGACGCCAGGGAAACGTTTCTGGAGTCGTCTGAAATTAAGATCAAGGGTGAATTGCAGGCGGCCCCCTCACGCGGGTTTCAACTGTACTCAAAGGTTGTTCCTTTTTGCATGAATACATATTTATATTAATGGAGCTCCCTGACTTTGAGGTACGCATTAGTTAACCGAGAGCACTCATTTTCTGAATTGGACTTCTTTGCCTTTTAGCTCGGACAATATACAAGGGTGGATCAAAAAGTTGCAAGATTGCTCCTGTTGCGCTAAAATGGTGTGCTGCACGGAGCAGAGGGGAAGCTGCAACCCTCACGAGTTCATATTATAAGTTACCGCAACCTCGGCACCTGAGTTAAACTCGTTTTTTTGGGACCGGTGGAATCCGCGGATTTGCAATTTTAACATGGACCCGAAACTTGAGCAGAAAACGCACAAACATTTTCTTTTTATTTGTATTTTTTGGGGAACAGAAAGAAGTCCCAGTGAACCCGTGAATTGAATGTTTTCCCTCAAAACGTCACAGTTAAGACTCTGTTTACGTTCTGCTCCTGGGGGATGAATTCACATGCACATCCCAGAAAAAAAAAAATTCACCCACCTGCTTGCTCTTCTGTCGCGTTGCTCCTTCGGTCTTGGGCGATGTTGTTTTCGCTTCTCCTGCGACACGAACGTCGCTCGAAACATCTCGCCCGGCTCGATGCTTCGTCGCTGTAGACTTTCTGAAGCATTTGAACGAACTCTCTCGACGGTTCTTCTCGAGAAAATGCAGTCCAAACTACCGGTTCGTCACGCACCAGCGACTAAAATCTTCACCTACGCGCAGGAAACTTTTGCCTCGTCATAATGACGGCGTAATAAATATCAGAGTAAAACAGCTTCATCAGTGTTGGATAAATCACCTTAATAAACATAGGCAGTTGTGGGATGATAGTGCCTCAACGTGAATGTGCCTGAATGTAATTACAGATTGGGTCTTTAATGAGTTTTTTATGCTGGTGTTCCATCAGAATGTAATTTCAGAATAATTCATGGCTCAACCTTTATTTTCTCTCCAAAGGATGAACGTTTTTTTTTTTTAATTGCCACACACGATACGTAAGTGTTCAAATTCACTCAGATTGTTTTGTGAAAGCAATGTGCGTATTTTCTTTTTAACCTCGGCTGCTCGGGTTGGAACTGCGGGGCTTTTTACTTATCGACGAACGATTCATTTGACAGAAGACAGGAGATTAATCCCGAATTAAATGTTGGCGTGATCAAGCCCTCACGACCAAATCGCACACTCATCACCAAAACGGCAACAAACAAAAAAAACTACGGCTGCCACCCTCTCGCCCGAAAGCACTCTTTGTATGTGGAGTAGTCTCTGATCCCGTTTTGAAATTCTGGAGCGAAAAATCCTTCAGCCTGGCTTACTTGACATGCCGGAGTGTGCATACCAAGAGTCACGGGGACCAGTTGTGCCTACCCTTTTAGTCTCGGCTGCCCTTTTAAAATGGCAAATCAAAACTTCCTTTTTTCTTCATGCATTGTCTGTATCCATCACTTGACCAAAGACGCTGCCTGAAATTTTTTACCTTTTAACCGGATAATTTATACAAAAAAAGACTTCACCTTGTCCGCCACTGACCTGCCGTAGCCCCGTCTGCCATAACCGCGGTGTTTAGTTACTGCAAGAAAAAAACAAGGATGGAGATTTTTTTTTCTAGGTTAGCAAACGATATGTCATTATCTTGTTGCAAGGAGAAACTGTTTTTTTTGTTGTTTTTTTTAAATGCGTTAAAGAAAATGTAACTAATAATATTGCAGCTAAAACTACTATTTGAATTATACTATCTACAAAGAACCTGCTATTTAGAGTCATAGCTTTTTGAGAATTTTTTTATTTTTTTTTATCCTGCACAGAAGTGTATTCAGCGTCTGTTATGCAGTTCTGTAAATATTTTTGAATTATTTCGAAATGCTCGTATTTGTCAAAGGTATTTCTGCAGGAAACCTCAAGTTCTGTAATACAAGAGTATAACGTCAAGGTATCTTTTGGTCAATACATTCGCCTTTTGTAAATCCATCTGTAGAGGTTTTCCAGCCCCCCATTTGTACACGGGTACAATACACCATCTTGTATTGTTCGTCAGAAAGAGAAATAAAGCTCAATAAGAAAGAGACGGACAAACCTTGAAGACACTTTTTGAATGGGCGGGGAAATAATGTGCAAATGGAGGGGGCGAGGGGGAGCGTTGCGTAAACGACACAAACGCACGTCTGTCAATTGGTCTTGAAGGTTGAACAGAAAAATAAGCTATCTCAGTAACTATTCCCTGATCAGAGTCTTGTGGTTTTTGTGTCGAGGTAATGTTGTTCTGCCGGTGAAAGGCAGCAGTGTAGAGATGCGACCTTGCCAACAGCCTTTGAAAGTGGACCAGTGCTTCATGCTGTATTTTCAAATATGCACGTTCGCCTGTAACCATCGTGCGTGATGTCCGTGTTAGAAAAGGTTCTGAAATGAAGCGCGTATCGAAACGAAGTGGTAAAAAAACTTGGAACCGTGAGATAGGTCTTCTGTCCGACCTACCAGCCGATGGTCCATTGGCTTTGTAAATTAAGGTTTGAGCCGAAACAAGCAGAAGCCGCAAACACAATAAACATTACATCTGGTTAGCCCATCAGTGATTGTGCCTCGGATCATTTAGCTCGCAGGGTCAGCCGAAAGCCGATGAACATTCCCCGGCGTCCTCTTTTGCTGTGATTAAATAGTCTTTCTCTGCAGAGAAGTGGCTGAAAATCAGCAGAACCGCGCGCGTGTGTGTGTGTGTGTGTGTGTGCGCGCGAGGCGAGTCAGGCTTAAGCATCAAAAGCCTGCGACTTCCAACACTTACCAACATCTTAAAGGTCATCCAGTCAAAGACAGGACGAGACAGAATTTTTGTGTTTCAGAACCTTTCTTCCCGCGAAATCTACAATACTTAGCCGAGTTGTTGTTTTCGACCGGCACCATCCTTGTTGTCCCGAGCGGTGTGGAGCCAGAAGCGACCATATTTGGATGAGCTGGTGGGGAACGAGCGGTGGATCTGACTCGATGTGATCGGAAACCGGGCGACACGCCTCCACCCCCATACATTTTAAAGTCCCATTAAAAAAAAAAAAAAAAAAAAGGCGAAACACCTATTTTTTTTTTTTTTTTTTGTAGACTTGGGGTGTTTCCAGGTTACACGAAGGATATGCCATTACAGGTGACTCCTACATTTCGGAGTCATCCGCGGGAGGAAGTGCACTGATCCGGTGAACGATGCATGATGTATAAAGCTGTCCCCCGTGATCAGCATTTTGACAGCTGATCTGGTATGATGGATGTTTTACCGCCAGGGGCCATGCACAGGGTGTTGAATAGGATCATGTTTTAGCAGGTTGATGATAACAACTGCAGTGTTTGGTTGTCCCCCCCCCCCACAAACATTCAGTGAGTTTCAGTGTGGCAACAGTAATCAGAAAAGTTTTAGCAGTTGTCACAGCGTTGTGGGACGAAACTTTAGTTTCGGGGTGTTGAATGTTTTTTAAATGTTTTTTTTTTTTTAATGATTTCTACATCTACATTAAAATCCTAAAGGTGTAGTTATGTGTCAGCATCTTTTCAATGGAAGGAAATAAAAAAGTCCAATATTTATGTGCAAACGTGCAGTTTTTTTAAATGCTGTTGCTACATCATATATGTATGTATGTAGAATACATTCAAACAAACCATCTGTATTTTAAAGGAGGAACACTTTCTCTTATTTATTTCATTCAATTATATTGCTGTTATAAACATAATTGGTTTTGTTTGTAAGATTTTTTTTTAAGTGAAGCACTAAGGGACCAGAGCAGTTGGGGCGATTTGTGGTCATACCAAGTGCAGTAACATATATATTAACATGTATAACATATTTTATATAAAGTGCCATAAACCATTTAATAGTGGTGGTGTTGTTAACACGACCGCCAAGATCAAATTCTTGGACGGAAGAAAACAAATGAAATAAGTTGTCGGTAAATGTTTAGCCGATTTAAGAGACTTGCCAGATGCTGTGTGTTAATCAACAACATTTCATTCCATTAATAGAAAATGAATGAAATGTTCTTCTTGTTTTTCCACGAACAATTTCTTCAGCAAGGTTGTTGTATTTAAACATTATTTCTGGGAGTCAGTGTCAGAAACATTAGCATAAAGATTCTCCAAAAAGATTTTTCCACCTTTTTTGTTGTTGTTGTTGTTGTTTTAACTCAATATCAATGCATTCTCATTAAAGGTCATCAAGCAGGAAGGTCTGTCCAAGGACGTCTCTGAGTGCACGCTGTTCGACCTGCTGAAGTACAACGATGTCAACGACGACGAGCACCTGACAAAAGACGAGTTCTACACGGCCTTTGGTGAGCACAGAGTTTTTCCTCGGTGACGCTCTTTTTGTGATAAGAAAACGCCATTTCAAGTTGTTAAATCGTAAAAGAAAAAGACTTGAAATGGGATTTTCATACCTGCAAGATCCATTTAAAAATCAATCGAGAAAACGCAGCTCATATGCGACAGAATGGTTTTGTATTACTTTTTGTGTTTTTGTATTTGTATTACATGTCGAAACCTGTTATTCACATCATCCTCGTGGCATTGTGACTAGGTGTCTGCTTCTTTTTTTTTTTAAACGTTTGATTTAGTCTGACATTAATCCAATAATTAAGATCAGCCCGCAACAGAAAGAATAACTCGAAACCACAGGAACGGCAGTAGTCCATAAGAACTTGTGACATAATTAATTTGCATGCATTTCTTCTTCTTTTTTTTTTATCTTGCTGCTTGTCTTCCGCCTGGCATGAAATATTAGCCATCTGTTTTAACTTGTGTGAACCGTATGGTCTCCATAAAAGGGGGTGGGGGGAATAATTGAATTAAATTCAGTGTTTCACTTTGAAATCTGAGAAGCAACTTAACTTGTTCTTCATATCCGACCTGCCAGTCGTTTTGGGGACTTCTCGGCAATTACCGAGTCACGATCGCGGTAAACTTGGAATAAATTTGGGCTATCTCGCCAAAGTTTTACCGACCAAGACCTCCGGATCGTTGCCAAGTGCTTATCGTAGGTCCTCCAAACTTTGGTCCACCGTAAGGGATGGGGGGAAAAAAAAAAAAAATGAGCTCAAAGTACAATTGCTTCTAAAAAAGAAAGCAGGTCACAACTACAGAGAAGCTTTCAGTTCAAACCAAATCCCATTAGGCGACATAATGATGACAGGTGCTCTGCCGTATCTCTGTCGCAGGAACACATGTGCGCCTCTTTCCTTCCCTTTGTTTCCTCGCCGCGCTCTCGTTCACGGTTCCTCCCCGTCTGACATTTTCAGTGGGCTCAATAACCTTCTGACGGAATATCCTCTGACATTTGGCTGGCTTGACACATTAAGCAGTCAGAGGGAATTCATAATCAACCTTCATCTCGTCGGCCCTTTTGCATTTGAAGCATTTCTCCGGGCGGACCAGCCGATGGCGAAGGGAGTCCGGCCTTCGTCGACCGTTCTCCACATTGTACCGCGAGATGTGTGCGGGCGAACCCCTTTTGGCGAAGTCGCGAAAAGAAACGAAACCCCTCGGCCTACCTGGGGAGAGATTTCCTTCAACAGTTGAGTTGCTGTTATTCTCCAACGACTTCCTTTCTCAGTTTTCGGATCGTTTCCTTTTCCTTTTTTTTTTTTTTTCTTCAGGCTTCCAGCTTCAAAAGGAAATTGGATATTTACTGAGAATGAATCTCCCCCTTCATGATGGGGTTCCCTCCTCTCTTTGACTTCTTTTTCATTCTTTATCCTTAACCTTGTTATTTTGCAACCACACACGGTCGTCCCACTGTATGAAATGATCGTCGTTCAAATCCCTTCATTAAAACTCTTGCTGGAAAACCGCTTATATATTCTTTTTCTTTCTTTCTTTCTTTCTTTCTTTCTGTCGAACAATAATGTGCGTCTTTGTCAACAACTCGGCCCGTCGCCGGATTTCCCCGCGCACTGCCGGGAGCTCCCGAAGCCATCTTTTCCCTCCGATACTGAATTTAGACGAGTGCTTTACATACTTGGAGTTCGCCGTAGTTCTCAGGTATTGTCTTCTTCACTTTTAGTCACCGTTGAAGCTACTTCAAGACGCTAACCGCCAAAGAGCCTGTGACCCTCGGTGTGCCGTCGGTGGCGTCTCGAGAAAGAAAGGCTCATAATAAGGCCGCCTCCTCAAGAGACCCGCAGCTGTATTGAAAATTTGAGTTCGTCTCGTTTCAATAGAAATGTATTCATCCGACTATAATAACAGCCGCGGTTTGAAAGTAAGCAGAAGGATTAATAACGAGAGAGAGGCGATGACGGCTGTGGCGCGGAACAAAAACAAAAACAACAACCGGTGGGTAGTTTTGTCAATGTGGGTCACCTGAAAGCTGCGTGGAGCTGCGGACTCGAGCGCCGACTCTCGGCGGGTCGGGACGGCACCGGCGGGTCGGGACGGCACGGCGGGTCGGGACGGCACCGGCGGCTCTTTCGCACTAGGTACCGAATCAAAGCGGGAGCCGGACGACTCCGCCCGAGGAGGCGCGCGCCGTGCAGCGACGGAGCAGCTCACCCGACACGGGAGCTTAAACGCGTTTTTACCCGTTTGAAAAATCACCTGTAAGCGCCACCAGATGTACGGCGCCGCGTATACGACCCCGCCCCGGTCGCTGGAGTCATATAACGCTGTCGGTGAGATTCACGTCGGGAAATAAACGCTAATTGGAAACGCATTACTTTTTATTACGTTATTGGACCGACTTAAAAAAAAGAAAAAAAAAAGAAAAGAAAACACGAGTCAATCAGATTTACCGAGCATGGTTAATCTATTTTATTACTGTTGGTGCTCTTCCATATTCGGGTATAAAACAGCTGCATAATGTGGCACGCCGTTAGAGCTGCATTTTTTTTTTTTTTTCCTTTTTACAGTGAGAGCGTGCTGATGCGACGCAACGATAGGAATCCTCCAATAACAATTTGAGTAACAGCATTAAACATGTATTTCGGTGACGGTGTTGGCCCGTGGCCTCGCAGACCGCGGCCGCGGCGCCCGAGGCGGAAACGCATCGTTCTAGTTTTTCCCCACTTCATTGCCGACATAATCTCTTGAGTGGCAGCTATAAAAAAATAAAATAAAAAATAAATCTATGCAAATACCTTAAGCGCTGTCATAAACCGAGCGGCGTCGTAAAGTAAATCCGTCGATCCGGTGTGTCCGGAATTACGCTGCTTTTCGGAAAACGAACGGCAGTAAACGCCGAATGACTGTTTTCCAAAACAAACAAACAAACAAACAAAAAAAAAAAGCATGGCAACATTGTTTGTCAGGACACAAGATAAGACTTTAATGGCCATGCATTATTCATTCATTCCTCCTTTGCATAGACTGGAAAGGAGGGGGTGAAGGTGGGAGGAGGAGGAGGAGGAGGGGGGGGGATTTGATAATCAATTTGCTCCAGCTAGTAGTAAGGAAACTGTCTGGCAGAAGTGATGTCTTTTAATTAGATGATGTTACAGATATGAATGATGTCTGCCACGCTACTGATAGTCAGCGCCGTGTCATCGTTGAATAATTTGGAGAGTGATGGCTCGGCGCATCGTGGGTAAACAGATAAGGTGTCATTTATCACAAAGTGTCATTAACTTTTAGCTGGAGAGTGACACAAACGCGTCGGAGCGTTTGGCTGTCAGACTTTAAAAAAAAAAAAAAAAATCAACTACATGCAGTTTCGAGACAGATAAGAAAAAAAAAAAAAAAAAAAAAAAGCACCGCCGCTCTTTTGTAGGTTTAGAGTAGCCTATATTGGGAAACCAATAGTACTACGATATAATATAATAATAATAATAAGCACAGCAGGGAAAAAGTGCACCACATACAAAAGAACAGCAGTTACCCTTCCTACTGTGCCACAGTGAGTCAGTGTGGCTGCACTATAAATATTGTAATTGCATATTCTGGCCTAAATAGTTGCCACAAAGTAGCCTGTGGCTGTAGGTCAGTCGCGGCGGTGGCCGAGTGTCGGGCAGGTTTCGCCGCGTGCCCATTGTGTTAAAATGAACCCGAGGACTACGCCTCAATAGGCTGGAACGACTGCAAACGATTCCCCACGGATTTGGCCAGACCTATATATTAAAAAAAAAAAAAAAAATGGGTGTGGTTTCGCACCAGGCTGGCAACAAAAGTACAAGAGAAGGGGAACGAAAGTAATATCGGAGAAATCAGATTATTCATTGCGAAGGGTGGAACAGAAGGCGCGACATTAGTTCAAAGGGCACGCGGGGTGAAAGTGATCATTTAAAAGTGCACTTGTGTACACGTTTTCCATGTGTTTATACATGTTCCTGTATCTGGTTTTCTTTCTTCTCTGGAGCTGTGTGCTCGGCCAAAACAAGATAGTCAAAATCACTTTTGTGCAGTCGGCGCTCCGCGGGACGTCTGCAGCAGGCCGCTCAACACAAGCGATCGCCGCCCAAAAAACTTAGGAAAAGGTCCAACTTGTAGTTTGCCACGAGCAACGTCTCAAAAAGAAAAATAGAGAAAAAAGAGACCCCTTCTGATTTTCAAGTTTATGTATAATTTCAACTACTGGCGGTCAACAATGTCTCAAAGGGAGCCTAAAGTTAACTAATTGCTGCCGTTGAAACGGCGGATACAACCAGGGCACACGGCGGGATGCTGCCTCGTGTCCGGTGGGCCTTTTTTTTTTTTTTTTTTGTTTTTTTAATAAGCCCTTTTGAAGTCACCCGGACAATCGCACGGTGCTTTTGCACCTCGCAACTTAAATGTTATTCGTTTGGGTACACTTATTTATTTATTTATTTTATTATTTATTATATTTATTATTTTATTTTATTTTTATTATTTTTTTGCACCTCGCGGCTTAAATGTTATTCGTTTGGATACACCTGCTGAAAGAAGAAGTCTCCGCGCGTCCAGACACGCTGCTTCACAGACAAACGGTGAAAATGAATTCGACTGTGTTGGGAGAAGAAGTGTTTTTGAAAGCTCCCTCGGGGGAGGGGGGGGTGAGAGGTTGGGGCAGCAGCTTCTTGGGCTGCAACAACAACAACAACAAAAACCTGCAACAACAACAACAACAAAAACCTTCTTACACATTATACACATTTGAAAAGGCCTCGTTTGTTATCGCGGACACATGTAGTTGTCCTGCATACGATCGCTCGAGTTAAACCCCTTGTTTTAGCTCGTCTCCGACGTGTCCATCGACCGCGGTGCGCGCTGGAGGCGCGTTCGGACGCAGCGTTTATTCATTCAGTGCGTATCACCGGGCCGAGTCGCAGCGGCGACCTCAATTGTGCATCTCCATCAAGCCCGAGTGGTAATGCTGTTTGTGCCGCACCGTGGGACATATCTCAACCTTCTTTGGGTGCCAAGGTATTGATCTGAACTCCCGACACCTCCTGATAAAACACCCAGCCGAGGAGATGCAGCTCCTCGATTTCTGCTGACGCGGGGAGCCTTGGGTGTGCCCCAATGTGTTCCCCGAGGGTCCGCCGGGGGAGCCGGCGTTTGCCGACATCGAGTAACAGTACAGCTTGTTGGTCGGCGCATTTCAAAATATGTACCGTATAAAGAAGATGAAAACTAAAACTGCTCATTTCAGTTGAGTGGTGGTGGTGGGGGGTATCACATTTAGATGTTCTAAATGTTTGTCTGATCAATTTGATATATTTTTTGATTCAATTTGGGGGAACGTAGCAATTTTGACCGTTTTCCCTTTTGCTTCATTTTATCGCGTTAAATTTCATCTCCCCTCTCTTTTCATTTCATTTCAATGCGAGACGGCTCGGGTCTTTTGTGTGTCGGTGTAATACCTACATTTACTGAAAGTTTTGACGAGCTTGAAAATGAGTTGACTTCCACTCTTTAGTTTTTGTGAAGAATATAATTAGACAGCCGAACCAACGGTCAGGCCTCCTCCAGAGAAGGCTGCTTCCATCAAGTCAAGTTTGCGGTTATTCAGCACCCGTGGCATGGCGACAATTAATGGATACAGAGGCTTTTACTTGTCAAAACCCCTGCTGAGGTTTCTATTCACAGGCAAAGATAAGTGGTGTTAAAATGGCTCCATAATTCATGGTTCGTTTTCATAACGTGTGCCTTTATTACCTCAAAATTCAAGAGATTTTAAAGAAGTTTAATTCATTTTTTCTTCAAAGTGATCCTCAAATGAACAACAAGGGGGATCTTTTTCAATAACTTGTTTTTCCTTTTTTTTTTTTTTTTTTACTGTAGATGACCAAGTAAAGACGTTGTTTGTTTTTATATTTCAGTCTTATTCGTTAAAAACAGTGCACATCTTTTCATGTATTTGTTGAGTAAAGAAACGATTATTCCATTACCACTGTGTAATTCTGTTAACTCGGCTCATCTTTGTTAACGTGGTGGAAAAATACGCCTCATTGAAACGTGCTCCGATCTTCCCGAAAGAAAAGTCTTAAAATTACGAGCTCCTTTGTCGTGCGTGAACAAAATTATTGATCCACTTTATTCAAGCTTTGAAAAATAAGCAGTTTGATGTGATATTTCAAGCTGACTGTCGTGTTCGTTTAGTATCACAGGTGTCTTTTAACTCCTTCAAACTGTTCAAATGGAAACTGTAGAAGTTCTCACTGAGCCGTTTGGTATCTTTGTATGCACCGCGTTGAACATGGAGAAGAGCAAGAAATGAAAAGGGTCTTCTGGGGAAAAAAGATAAAATATATATATAAAAAGGCTACAAGACCATCTCCATGCAGCCCGATGTCCCCGAGACCACAGTTTGTTGCGGTATTGAGAAGTTAAAAGGTCCCTGGCACTGTGGCCAACCTCTTCTGAAGTCACCGCAAGGGAAGAAATTGACTCTAATCCCAACAGAGGAGGCTTTTTGGCGCAAGAAGAATATATTCAAACCACGTACAGCACAAGATGGGCGCTGAGAGCGAGGTCTGCTCGTAATATACGTCGCTTCGCGGCAGGAGAGCCAGGAAGAGCCGAGAACATTAAAAAAGACACACGCCGGTGATGCGTGTTTTCAGGTCCCGATGGTTCTGGGAGAAATGGCCTGAAATTAGAGCTTTAGAGACACATCAGCTCTACCAAGAGAAGGAAAAGAGGAAGCTTTCAAAGAACAGAAAACCACCCCCACCGCGACACATGGTCGGCGGCTCACTCGTGTCAGGGGCTGCTTTGCTGTGTTCGGCACAGGATGCTTTTGGAGACGCGCTGGAAAAACTGCTGTGTCAGAGAGCTCTGTCTCTGTTATCACTCAGGATAAACATCCCAAAACATGCATCCAAAGAAATCAGCATGAAAATATATATATATATATATATATAACCAAATAATATATTAAGGTTTTAAACATTTTAGTCCGTGCCCCTTTGTTGTTGTTTTTTTTAATTTGTTGTATTATTTGACATTTTTTCCTTTTACAAATCAACCGCAGTTTGTCTGTTTTATTATAAGTTGAATAGAGAATGGTGCATTATATATATATTTTTTCTCCCCTTTTTTAAAGTAGAAGAGTACCCGTTATTTGCTTCCCTTTTTGCCATATAACCTGAATGTCTTCGCAGTTCTGCAGCAAAGATAAGAATTGAAATGACCCGTGATCCACTTGATGCTCATGTTGGGGTTACGCTCTGCAGTTTGAAGTTTCACGATGTATCATAGCGGAGATTACCGGATGCTTCTGTGAATAGAAATGACAGAAATCGTCAAACAAACAAACTCTGACTGGTCACTGTTTTGGAAGAAATATGCTTCTACACTTCAACAGCTACACTGCTGAATAACTCTTATCCAGATCGTTTTTTTTGTTGTTGTTGTGTGTTTTTTTGTGGTGTTTGTCAATCTCCAAAAAACACCATGAATAATAAAACGACAACTGTTGCCGAAAAAAAATGGTGTGACGGTAAATAAATGGCAGTCTACAACAGTGGCCTTTTCCAACAATCCTCAGAGAGAGAAACGTATCATTGCAAATGTTTCCTCCTCGGCAGACAGCCTTGGCGGCGGCGGGTCGGGTCGGGTCGTTTTGGGCGGAGGGCCGTCAGCTCTGGGTTGGACTGCCAGCTTGATCAGCTGCTAACGTTAGCATCCTTGCTATTCTCAGTAGATACAAATAGGGTGCTTTAAAAAAAATAAAAAAAAAATGCTGGTATTCTGGTCCGATTTTCAGCAGTTTTGAGGTCGAGGTCCGTCCATTTAATTTGGGGCTTTATTTATTTATTTTTTTTACAAGTCACGTGCCGAGGGTTAGTTGTCCGCCCTTTCCTGAAAACTTAACAGAGCAGGGAAACGGACAAATTAAGCGGTTTACAGCAACGGGGAAAAAAATGCGTCAGCTGAAATGAAACGGGTGCACAGGAACTAAGTCACTAAACGGTAGTTACTGGACGTAACTGCAGTTCTGTGAGTACGTTCGTATTTTGTTGTTTGTTTGTTTGTGGGGTGGGGGGGGTGGGTTATGGATATGGGTTGTGAACTTCTTAACTGCACCGGTGAATATTTAATAAAGAGCCCCACTTTAAGTGTTTTATTACAGAGCCAAAAGGTACAACTACCTGCCACTGAGCTTACTTGTGAAATATTTCTGTGCGCTGGGGGTTTCTGAGGCGGTTGGTCAGCTTGTGACTCTTTTTTTTTTGCTTGTTTGTTTGTTTGTTTGTTTTTGTTTTTGAGGTTTTTGAGACTGCGGATCTCGAAGGGCGAATTCTTCATTAGGGCCACCGACGGATCGAGTTTAAATTTCAAGAGAAACCTCTCGGGGAAATATGAATTCGAGAGCCCTCCGACCGAGGGCTTTTCTGGCTGTCGGGATTGTTTAGCGGTTTTGGGCGGTGACGGGTTCATCCGCTTCTCTCTGCATTTGAACGTCTCCCGTCATCCGTTCGAAGGCGTCGGCGCGCACCACTTGCCGGTCGGGTGGGAGCGTACGCTTAACTGAATTGACGGTGCAGCCGGGGGAGCTGTTTTGGACGCCGGTGCTAAATATCACTCGAGCCGTTATCGCACGCAAACGCCCATGTTGGTCGGAATAGTGAAGGACCGGGCGTCAGTCACTGCCGAACCTGCAATACGATAAAACAAACTACACGGTCTGATGCGGTCTAAAGCCTGATGATGAAGAAATATGACGGAGCTGTTAAATCACACCCTCTTTTATGTTCTTTTTTTTTTTTTTTTTTTTTTTTTTGCTATAGCTTTAAGTGCTCTGTGATTTACTTATTGCGGAGAGATAGAGGATTCTTTCACTGGTTGTTTTCCACAAAGGTAGCTGTGATAAAAAATTAGTCCAATTAAACCTCCTCTTAAGCTCCGTTGCATACTAATGCCGTCCGTCCCTCAGGATCCCTCCCGACAGCTGTTTTGGAAAACCGAACTTGAGGCTCGATCAGCTGGAGGCAGCGCACTCACCGAGGCCATTTGGTAATGCTTTATAGCATTTAGATGTTTGTTATGTTTGGGTGGGAGGAGAGAGGAAAATGGGTAATAATCATCCTCTCGCCCCTCTACTTTAATACCTGTAATTTCTGTGCATATTTAAGACCGCTGCAAAATCGCAATCTCCTGGTTCGCCAAGATGCAGACGGATGAGACCGGAGAAGCCAAAAGATATTGAAAGACTGGTCTCTGTAGCCGTGCCTGTGTAATCTTTCTCGGGTTGGGACTGTTCGGAGCATCACAATAATCTCATTTAAGTGGAAAAGCTGAGATTCAACATCAAAGGTAGTGCCGCCCTCAAAACGATGCCAGGCGTCTTTGACCTAAAGTCTAGTTGGATTTTCGACGTAAACAAGCAGGAATTTATTTACGCTAATGAATTCGCTTGTGCAGATGCTGGACTGTGTCTCGGACAATGTTGATTGAACTTATCAAAGCTCTGAAGATCTTAATTACGTGCATGCGATGTGGCGATTAAAACAGCCTCCAAAGTTTACATCTGTTCATATTTTTAAGTCTCCTTTTATAGTTTTGAAGTTGTTGTTGTTTGTTTGGTTTGTTTTCTTCTTTCCCACAAGAGATTAAATACATAATACACGAGAGTGTTGGTAAGCTATATTTATAAAAATAAAAATAAAAGGTTTTATGAAGGAACAGACAAATTAAATGATAACAGCTGAGTCAATACAGAAACAGAAAAATCATTCTGGCAGTTTTTACCGTTTCCCTCCCCCGATTGGTTGTTTTATGTAAAACACTTTGTAACTTTGTGCGGCAAAGTTGATTCTTGTCAAATCTCAATTTTATTGGTAATTGTTAACATAAACAGAAAAAAAAACCATTGCTGATTCAAAGCTGGCCAATTCGGAAGCGTCGGCACCTCCCAAAACAGACATGCGCAACGTTTCATCCTCGAAGGTGTTTTAACAGACAAAAATAAGAGCTCTAACACAATTTAGAGATCACACAGTATGCCAATGTTTACATAAACCACATCATATTCCCCCGCAGCCTGTATAGCCTCAATAAGATATTCATTATGCTGGGCCTCCGACTGTTACGATAAATATTTATGCAAACACGCGACGGTGAAATCTTGCTGGTTTAGAAACCACTGCACTCTGCAAATGTGTACTCTCATCGTGCATGAATCATCCATATGCAACCTGTTTTGTCGACACTACAGTAACGGATTGTTTTGGGACAGTCAGCGTTTTTGGTAGCGCGTGATCAACTGATTGTAGGTGAAGCTCTTAACTTTTGTCTGTCCGCCTCTATTTCTCTTCCGCGATGACTAATTGACATTAAATTGTTAAATACTCGCAAGCGAAACTGTCACAGCGCCTGAAGTGCGTAATGTTATTGTTTGACGCCTGCAACAACAAAAAAAATTGACCTCTTTCCAAAAAAAAAAACCCGACACCTTTTCACGGCACAATATTCACGTTATGTAAAAGCACTCGTGACAACAGTTTGAACAGAAAATATAGACGTGTGAATTAGGTGCGTGGAAAAAAAGAAGAAGCCCCAAATGTGGATGTCATGTCCACCAAAGCGTTTTTCCTCCAGCGTATCTTTTGAATGGTTGTTAACGGGAGTGCTGCTTTTTAAAAAAAAAAAAAAAAAAATTAAATTAAACCCTAGCAGCATTTTGAAGTGTTTGAGGGAGTGTTGTTTTTTTTTCTACGCCGAGTTTGAGCTCTCGTCGAGAGTTTAAAATTTGTTCAACTTCCTGTAAACAGCTGCGCTCGTCCACTGTCACTTTTCACCCAGCCGTCCAATCACGGTGAAGGAGGGGCAGGGACAAATGCCACAAAGGACCGAGCGTCATTTCTTTGTTCACCTCTGCGGCGCTGCACACCTCAGACAAACGAGGAGAGGTTCCTCCGAGCTGACGGCCTCCAGGTTGGTTTGTGTCTTTCCTTGAAATGAAAGGTCCAATTTTCGGTAGCGACGCTTCAAGCCGAGTCCCGCTCAAATGAAACCGCTCCTCCGAGCCGGTGCCCGTCCGACTTCGTGCCGACATTTTGACTCCCGGTATTTGCTGAAAACGCAAAACTATCTGTGAAATGATTTGCTTTTAAGACATTAATTAACCGTTAACTCCGCGTAAATTCAGTATCGCAGCAACCAGAGTGCTCACAGACCCCCCCCCCCGGCTGGCCATTTTCAGAAGAGCAGCTTTGCTTTTCCAGCTGAGGTGGGGTAAAAAAAAAAAAAACGCTTTGTGGAAAACACTGCCGAAAGGCCTTCACAATCAGATTATATGTTCTACACACCGAAACAGAGTTTGTCTGCGTTCGGAGCCGAGCGGAAATGCGAGCTTGAACAGTTCAAAGGCGAGACGTCTACCTGTCAACATGTGGGTTTGTCCTAACAGACGTACTTTAAAACTCACCTGATTAGGGTTTTGTTATTGTTTTCTTACTCTACAAGGATCCGCTTTGTTCCGTAGGGCACTGAGCAGCAGCAGTTCGACATGAAAAGCGAAACCAAATAAATATCAAGTGTTTTCCTAGGGAAAACAAAGCATTCAAACTATTTTCTGTCTCTGTCAAACATCCAAGTCCACAGAGTCGCTCATCTGCTGCATCAGAAACAGAGACTCCGTTCTTCTTGCTTTGGGAGAGAGTTTGCACAAATCAAGTCAACCTTTGGAAGATCAGAGACCGTTCGCACATATATGTATTCTGGTTGTTTTTTTTGGTGGTTTTTTGGGGTTTTTTTGTTTTTTTTTTGTTTACCTTTGAGGCTATGAATACTCAGCATTTTCGGGGAAGGGGGAGACTTTTATCTCCGCATCAAAATGTCAAAACGCCAGCGCAATTGGGGCTACGCGGGCGTTCAGCTTTAGTAATATTGAATGTCATTGAGAGCGAGGGAGGGAGCGTGTTAGAGAGCAGTGAATGAGTTGCTGAAGAGAGACAGCACGAGTGAGCATGTGTTTGAGAAGGAGGGTGACGGAGCATGATAGAGGATGGAGTAAGAGGGTTGGCGAAGCAACCTTGGTGCAATTTGTCTTCATGCAGCCGGGCCCCTTCGCGGTGTCCTCTAGCCCCCCTCCCCCTCCCCCCCGACAAGCTTGTTGCCTCCAGTGCAATAGGTGATTTACCTTTTTGTCGTGGCACTGACTGGCAATCCCGTTCTAGGAGCACTAGAGGAGTAAATCAGAAGTCTGGACTTTACAGTTAAACACTAATTACAGGTTGGACGGTGAAGGTTGATCCTTCCACTCCCCCTCCCAGTGGGGGGGGGAGCTAGGCACTCGGGCCTCAAATCAGAAAAAAAAAAAAAAAAGCCAATGCCACTTCCTCCTCTGATAAATCTCTCACGGCAGAGGTGCTGGACTCCTGAGTGTTTGAGCCGGCTCCAGCAGCTGAGACTCCCATCTCTCTAAGGAGTTTTCTCATTCAGGTCGGATGCTTCCCCTCCTCCTTCCTTCCTTCCTTCCTCCCTCCCTCCATCCCGAAAAGCTAAAGCTATGATGGAGCCCGCCCGGCTGTCCGTCTGTCCACTTTCTTCTTTAAATTCTCCCTATAACTTCACAGCTTTTTTCTTTTTTTTTTTCTATCCCCCTGAGGGATCAGCGGCAAATCGAGTTTGTTGCTCGCAGCGTATTCCAAAAGCATTAAGATACAAGGGGGGGCTGTAATTGAATGGTTAGGGAGGACATTATTGAAGGAGATTTTTGTCAGCGTATCCACCCACCTCCACCTCGGCTACCACGAGGAGCGCCAAGTGGCTGCATGGTGTGTTGATCTGCCGGCTATATTGTTATCAGCGCGAGGGGAGGAGGATCATTGATTAGCCATGTGTGACTGCGGCAAGATCGACTTTCTTTAATTGTCTAATTCAAGTTTTAGGCCTGTTTTAATGTTTTATTTTCCTTGCTTCGTTCTTTCTTTTTTTTTCTCCCCCCCCCCCCATTTATGCGTTTCTTCTGGTCATCGTGTGTTTTTGTTTGTTGTCTGAGATCTTGGTTTGCCTGACATCTTCAATTGGTTCACTTTTGTTCGCGATTCTTGTCATGAATTTGGTTAAAACTACACTTCAACTTGGCCCAGCCTTTCCTGACAGCATTCGACTATTAATAAGGGCTTTTATTTCAACATGAACCCCTTCAAATCTGTACCGAAGTGCACTGAACTTGCATATTATTGCAAGATATGACAAATCAAAAACAGAAAACACCAGGTGCCCTAGCTTGTCAAATCTATTGTGTGTGTGTGTGTGTGTGTGTGTGTGTGTGTGTGTGTGTGTGTGTGTGTGTGTCCATTAGAGTTTAACCTACAACTTTAAACCTACTGTAGTTGCTGCAGTTTTCTTGGTTAATGTGGGCTTATCAGAATCAGCTTTATTGGCCAGGTATGTTTACACATACGAGGAATTTGAGTCCGGTTTCAACTTCTCTCTCAATGTACAAACACAGGAACAGACATAAAAGAGACATACACACAGCTAAACAATGGTGCGATCACACCTAGTACAAATGGTGCAATTGAATATAGTTCAAATGGTAACGGTGTGTGTGTGCGTGCGCTTCACAATCTTTTAACCGATTAAACTTGGCTCCAAATATATAAGCCGAGTGTAAGAAGCTGTTTGCCTGCTTCAATTTGACATCCCATCGGCTCTGTGATGTTACACCAAAGGGGAAAAAAAAAAGAGGTCTGATGCCGTTTTAGTTCAGCTTTCTCAGGAAGAGGAGCACCTACTCACCTCACTTTTGGACAGTTTGTGCTTTAGGTGTGAAGTTTCAATTTGTGTCATCCTGCCAGGTAGCAAATGTCCACAGGAGTTTGATATTTAATAAGTAGAGGGAGTCTGCAGTATTTAAGTACAGGACTATGTGCTGTTCTCTGCTGCACAACTGCTTTGTCGAAACTTTACGAGTGTGTTTTTCACACAGTCAGCAGATCCGTGCGCCCCGAAACAAGCTTTTCATTTGAAGAACGTCCTTTAACCACGAGCTTAAAGTTTCTCCTCAGTTGCCACACGGGTTTAAATACACCTTTTATCAATTCCCCTGTAAAACTAGAGAAGTTTTGCTCCCGAACATTTTGCCTTTCACTATTTATTTGATGGCTCTCGTATCAGCTGACTGACGTTGTCGCGTCTTCATTACGCACAATAAGCTCCTTAACTCATCAAACGCGTCCCATCGAATGACTTCTGTCACATTATGACGTCCGCGGGGGAGACGTTCCAGTCCCGGAGGAATTTCCCTCCGTGCAGGCCATCACGAGACATTTTATCGTCCACCAATGAAAGAGACTGAATAATGAACAGATAGCGCTCGTTTGCTATTTAGAAATGAAAGATTGATTGGTGCTTTTATGGATGTTGGAACCTGGTTTCTCATTTCTTCTTGGGTAATGATTGAGTAATAACAATGAAACAATTCCGGTTTTTTTATGACCCCAAAGTACTAAAGTAATGCATTATACAAATAAAATAATTATTGACCGGAGTTTAATATGTCTATAAAAATCGAATGGTCACAAGCATTATTCACAGATACTTAATATGCAAATATACGTGTTGTAGACGCCACAAAGACACCTGTAGGCTATATTATAATGCACTCGGAGGCAGATTTCTACCATACTGCCCGGCAACAAGCTGTTTCCTCCAGTAGAGTGTTCACAGTAATGAAAGCATTGTACCCATAGACTGGATATAAAAGCGCTCGTAGCTTCCGCCTCTGAAAAATGAGGCCGACGCGGAAGTGCCTCAAGCTGCAATACCAACGAGTGCCACGAGAGGTCGGCTCCAAAAACGCTTTCCGTCTCCATAGACTCCCATTCAACTAGTCCCATCGAATTCTAAGTTAATACAATTTCTACGCGAGTTGTCTCGGTGTTGTTAGCTAGAGTCGCTCCTCCTTATTCGTTTTCTGGCGGTCCATCTGAAAATAATCCCGTCATTAATTCGAAAACAAGCTTCAAAAAGCTGTGTTTTGGGGGTTTGATTGACAGGCCTGTGGTGCAGTCATGTTACGGCTTGTCCAAATGTGGTCACTTCCGGCTCTGGACCACTTGGAACCAGCAAGACGGCGCCGGCCAAAATCCGAACTCGAGGCTTCACAACGGGTGACGTCATTGTTGGTTTCCACTTGATTGTACCACAAGGGAAATGTGTTTCCCACAGTGAAAGCAAACTGATCTTAGAGAAGGAAAAGACTTATGGAAAATGTGATTTTTATTTTTTTTAAAAGTCAATTTTTCAAAATGTAAACCTACAACACACGAACAAACTCTCCAGCCTCCCAAATGACCACAGAGTTGGATGAACTTCCCCCTAGCAGCGAAGTCATTTAAACTATGGAGTTATTCTCCAGTCGGAGGAAATGGCTCCTATTAATCCTCTAATTTTGATGTAATCATAGCAGTGATTTACTCGTGCATAGGCGGCGCTTTCACGGGGCCAAATGTGAGATTAGAGGTCTTAACGAAGTACGAGTTGTCTCGCGGCTCCCGGTCTGATTGGCCCCCCGGATCTAAACGGGCTCGCCCGGTTCACAGTTCAAAGACGCAACGAGTCGACCAAACACGGGGAACGAGCGAGAAGGTTAAAACGGCATTCGGAGGGCCGCTGGAGACTTGCTGTAATTGAAGGTGCTCTCATCTTTACTCTCTGGTCTGCGGCAACTGAACACTGTCTGCTGGACCTGCTCTTTCATTAGGTTTTTGTATTTCATGCCCTTAGGAGCAGAACAAATTGAGTCTCTGTTTCCTTTTGCTCCGTTGCTCATTACCCGAGAGGCCGATTAAAAAGCATTCTCTCACCAGGCCGTATTGCATAATACCACCAAAGAATGGACGAGTGTACATTGTACTCATTGTCTCTTCATGCCGGACACACAAAAGGCGTTAACCAACCGTAGCCGTGCTGACCTCTCACAACCCCCCTCCACCCTCCACCCCCCCCCCCCCACCCCGGGCTGGCGTTGGTGCAATATTTGCTCTCAAGTGTGAGGGGAGGGGGGAGGAGGGAGGTGGGGGGTTATTAACCGTAGAGGAACCCAGCAACACATCATCATTCCCAGAAAGAGGCTTTGCAAACTTTTAGAGTATCGCAGGAATGCTGAAGCGAGCAAAGCAGGAACTCTAGTGGAGGTTAAGGGGTTGTGTTTCCACAGGGGAATCTCTGTGCCAGCAGAATTTTTTTTTTTGTTTTTTTTTTTAAATATATATATTTCCATGCCACTTTCATCCAAAAAGGGTTTGCACTCTCAGGTTTTTACTCCGACACAGAAAGCCCTGGATTGTTTGAAACTTTTACAACACTGAGCATGTTAAGAAATATTCCAACTTCTAGTCACAAAGCCGCACGCTTCAGATGAGATTCCTGCAGTCAGCAAGAAGGGCAGCGGCGGTGCCTCACCAGAAGTGTCGCGTTTGTTCTCTTGGCTTGAAAAAAAAAAAAAAAAAAAAGAGACGCGTAGTGTCGGACGCGGGCGTCTCCCGGAGAGACCCGCGAGGGAACTCGGAGCTTCCATTATAGTGTCGTCACATAAATTATGCAAAGCATTTACAGAGCATTAAACTTAATTCTTTCCCAATTAGTTTGCAAATTGTAATAATTGCGCCGCCTCAGTGCATCTTTAACGGAAAACAACATCTGCCTCTATAGCACAACGGCGGCTAATTGAGACGCTCTCGTATAGTGCCTTCTTGTTTTCAGGAGAAAGAAAAAAAAACATGAATTTTGAAACATCTCAGTGGGGTGTTCCTCGTGAATAATGAGCCGTTGGAAAAAAAGAGAAGCCCGTCAAATTTCAGATAGAAGGAAGAGGAAGGACCGACTCGAAATGTTTCCGCTTTGCTGCCTTTCATGCGGAATTATTGAAATTAAAAGTGGCCGTTTTTTTCTTTCGCAGCTCGGTGTCTTAAAGACTTCAACCGAGACAATTTTCCTGAGACAGTCTGTGTGTCCCCCCCCCTCCTACCCCCCCACCCCTACAGATGTGTACCTGCTGTCCCTTCCAGACGACCAGAAGGTCAGCGTCGCCACGGTGACGGTCGGCCAGAGTGCCGTGCTGACGTGCGCCATCACCGGGGAGCGGAGGCCTCCGATACTGTGGAAGAGAAACCGTCAGTATCTGAACTCCTTGAACCTGGAAGACATCAACGTAAGAGCCGTTTGTCTGGAATCTGCTGTTTCTACATAGATTTATGCACAGTTAGGTGTTTGTATCCAGTATACACACATTAAATGCATTGTTCGATTTATGATCAAAGGGCCTCGAACGTATGCAGCCATCAGGTCCAATTATTGCCTTTTGACACCATGAAGTATCACCAATTTGCCGGCTCTTGCAGTTTTAGTGCTGTCGCCTTTTTCTTTTCTTTTCTTTTTTTTTTTTTTTTTTTGCAGGATAGTAAATTCCCCGATAATTCTATCCCTATATTTCTTTCTCATCATTTTTCAACTTTATTTTTTTGGCAGCTGCTCAGATTGTCAGCATATTTCATTTGACTGTTGGCGCTGGCTTTGTGTTGCGGGTTCTCTGACAGTAATCCACGATGTCAGTTTGTGTTCTTGGTGTCTGTGTTTAGAGACTGCTGGGAGGGACGGAGATTTTCAGACAAAGAAAGGAGATGAGGGGGAGGGATATACCAAAGGGGGTTCGGCCCTGGAGGAAGGACCTACTTTTACAACGTGAACGTGGACAAACGTGTGTGTGTGTGCGCGCGCGCGTGCACGTACGCGTTCATCTGTATGCGGCGGCCCCCGGACGCCACCTCTCCGTCACTTTCATCCACATCAGAAGGAGCTACGACCGTACAGAAAGCAGCAGCGAGGCAGGACCTCCTCGGCTTCACTCGGCGCTGACCAAGATGAGTGGGACACCGCTCTGCATAATTAAGTCAACACCGTCGCGGGAGATAAAAGGAAACCCAGCGAAGCCACTAATGTAACATTAAATGTTGATGACCCTTCAAATCAGTAAGAGGCACCCGGCTGTCGCCAGTCATCCTCGGCACCATCAACTGGCTCTGAACTCGCACTCCGGTTCCGGTCGTTGGCGACGCGTGATTCCCGCAAAGAGCGGCGTCAACGCCGCACACATGAAAGCGACGTCTTAGCCGCCATTTACTTTTTATTCAGTCATTTTTCTATAATATATTACGACCGCTTTTAAGCATGTCGTGTCAAAAAAAAAAGACGTACGCATGTGCTGGGCATAACTAAAGAAAAATGTCAGGTCAGATTATTTCTCAAAAAATACTCTGAATATCTTAAGGAGGATTTGTGGTAGAAAGGCCTTGTAAGGTCAACGCAGGCTTTGATCTATCTTTCATATATATATATTTTTTAGAAATGTTTTACTTCTATCTTTTTTTTTTTTTTGTATATAGATTCAGCAGCGCCAGGTTTTGTTTCATCTCCTGATATTGCCTGAAGACACATAGCAGAGTTTGGTGTCCCGAGCTGAGGTGGTCTTTGTCTGCGCTTCACGCGCCGTCGTTCCCAGAGCGACTAATGTCACCGCTTGTTCAGGTGTATTTTAAATTCAAAATGTCAGCTCGGGGATGGAAGCTTCTTCTGTCAGAACGGATGTTCATTATATCCATTGTGGGAAAAAGAAAAGCTTTTGGTTTAAATTCATTTAATGGCCGGAATAACAGCGGCATATGGACCGAGGACATAAAATGACGCGTCGTCCTTTTTGAAACGGTTGAACGTTGCAGTGACGCGCTTCATAACTTCTGAGAAATGTCCTCCTTCGCCATTCTTCATTTTTCCCATTATTGAGGGAGCGGGGAAGAAGAGCAGGCCCACGTTGATGATCAATCAAAGCTCGGGGCCTTTTGTGGTTCGCTCCAAGAAAAAGCATCAAAATTTGATGTCAGTCCGCAGAGCTCATAGTTTTGAGTCTTCGAGAAAAACAGAGCTGAAAACAGGATTCAACACACGGTTTGCATTTTAATTAACGCTGAACCACTTCGGTACCCCGTGGGTCTTCATATTACTTCTATTTAAGGTTGGCGCATAAATTACACTTGCCTCTCTATGTTACATAGAGACGTGTTGGGTTGGTGCCAGTGCAGCTTCATGAAGTGAAACTTGAGTTAAAGTACTACGGGGACTCATCTGTCTCTTCAGACTGCGAGAACTGGATGTACTTTGACCCTCGGGATATATACGAGTGTCAGATTTAATTTGATTTATTTCACTTTTTTTTTCTTTTTCTTTTTTGTCGGTGCTTAACAAAGCCGGATTTTTAAAACCTCTGCTCGCGCGCAGATTACCTCCAGAGTGCCGGCGTACAAAACAAAACAAAAAAAAAACAATCAAACGAAACACCGCCGGCACGTGAATTGGTGAATTGGCACGAGCGCTAACGGCCTCCTGCGATGCGGGGGGGGGGGGGGGGGGGGGTGGTGGGGGGGGGGGGTAAACGTGCAAAACCCCGCGCAGCGCCGAGAGGAACTATCGACGGGAACACGAGCGGCTTAATCCAGATTTATTTTTGGCTCTCCAGACTTCCAGTCAATCATTGTTGTTCTTTCCAGAGAGGAGAATGGATTTCGTCTGCACCTGGCAACCGCAAAACCCATTCTAAATTGCCTTGCAGACAATTTCTGTATAATTGCTGGCTGTTAATATTTCTGAGCATCCACTGCCAGCCTTAATTAGAGTGATATACACATGGGAGGTTTATGCAGTGTAATCTCGCAGGCCTTCCCAGTTTACAACGTGGTTATTTTAGAATTTATTTTTTTTTTATGATTTTTTTGATTTTTTTTTTTGGTCGACATTCAGGCTCAGTGAATCGCGCATTAATCCCAGCGGGGCGCTTGTATCCTGGAGTTCAATAGAGCCTCTCTAAATTTTGACAAAGCAGCTTACTGTAATTCCATGAAGTTGACAGTTGCTGGCTGTTGCATCATCATCCAAGGCTGTCAGTATTTCAGTCCTCCCAGAGTGGCCGAGCCAAAGGCGCAGTCGTGTACCGCGCGTGTGCGCGCGCACGCGTATACGTTCGTGTTTGCATCTGGGGATGACGACTGCGGGGATTCCAGCCGTAGTTCAGATGATGAAAAATGCTTTTAACATTGTGTAATCCCCCCCCCCCAAAAAAAGGTTTGAAAACCCCTCATTGTTAAAGTGCGTTAGGAAAGGTAAAAAAAAAACAAAAAACTCAACGTTGAAGTTTGTTTAAAGTATTGATAAGCAACTTTTCAGATGTGTACATCCTTGTTGGACAAGTGAACTTCACAGGAGACGTACATCTGATTTGGCAACAAAATCTTTGAATTGAATCATGGAGGGGGGGGGGGGAAAAAAAAACGTACAATTGTTAAAAATAGAAAGTATGTTTTGAAAATAGACGCCGCCGCTTCAACGAGAGAAGATAAAACACAGGAAACCGTACAATCGGAGACGAATCTTTTCTTCTTCACCTTTTTTTTTTATCTCGTCCGCTGAAATGGGAGTTTTTTTGTTTTAATCTACAATAATGCTGGTGATTTCTTTTATTTTATTGCAGCATTCCTGCACAGTGGACTATGTAACGTTATTTACAATACCTACATTCTGCTTTGATCTGCGTGAAACGCTATTTCTCCCCCGCGCTACATCAGCTAGATGATTAAATCAAGCTGCGCAACAACATATCGAAGATAACGCGCGAATATTGGTGAAATACAGCGGGCCTCTTTTGTTATATTTTCCAGCCGCTATCTATCGAGATCGTTTTCTCGTTGAATTATTCATGTGGTCTGGGAGCTTGGAACAGTATACGCTCATATACTCCACTGTCAGCTGCATAGTGTACGATAATGACCGCAGCCAAGAATGATTTTTTTTTTATTTTTTTTTGTATTTTCAGTTCATCTGCTGATTATGTGCTTGATTATCTGTTTGCTTTGTAAAATGCTAGAAATGGTTGAAATATCCATCAGGGTATTATTGAAATGCTTCAGAGGACGGGTGTCCAACCTGGTAGATCGTGATCTACTCTGGGGAGCTCTTAGAGGACAAAAGGCTGCGAGACCCTGACTTCAGAGGTTTCGTAGGGGCTGCTGGTCGACTGAGCAGCAGAGAGCCGAGTCGGGGTTCTTCATGATGAAGAAGATTTGACTCGACGACTTTCGAGATGGCGGCTCTATGCCCGACCAACGCATCCAAATATATCCCATTGATAGTATAACTCAAGAACAAGCTGCAAATGCTCACATTTGAGAACCTGACTAGTCATCTTTTTTATTTTTTGTCATATGTTGGTCACTGAATTGCTTTTCAATCTGTTTCTACTGCCTTAATGCTGCGATTGACCCTAAACCTCTAAATGTTTGACTTCTGTTTCCCCTCCCCCTCTGACAGATCCCGTCCCAGGTAGGGTGGTGCTTTTTCTTGTTTTCTGTCTCGACGAACTAACGTCGCATCACTCTTTTTCCATTCCATTCTCACAAAAAAAAAAAAAAAAAAAAGCCCACAAAGCTAGCGAAGTGCTGGCGACATCTGCGTGATGCTGCTAAGCAACTCGTTAGGGAAGTCAGCATTATGCGGTTTTACCGCTAAAAGAGTCTGCTGCAACTGTTGAGAACAAGTTTAAAAAAAAAACAACAACAACAACATCTGATTAAAATATAGATTAACATGTTAATAAAAAACCTTTTAAACTAGAAAAAGATTCACACAATTATTCGTATAAATGAGAGTTGAAAGCTAAATTTGAATACCTTCTTCTTTTTACTATTTTAAAACGTTTTTTTTTCACACAAAAAACAACAACAACAAATTTCAGCCCGTCCGGGGGATGGACGGCCACGTGGAAAGGTTTCCGTTTCTTTACGTCGGGATTTTGAGATGCCGTTAACCGAAAACTGCTCCTCTCCCCTCGAAACAAGGGTGTTCATTAGAATTTAGTTTGCGACGTTCGCAGCGCCGAAGCAAATGAACTCCGACAGCGACATCTCTTCTCTGTCACGCCGGACAGTGAGTTGTGTGGATTAATTCATTCAAATCAATTAAGAACACTGTCTTTGTTCCCTCGTGGGGGCCGTTCGAGGCAGCGAGTCTGCAAACGGAGCGTGCACAGGCAAACCCGCCTGCACGCATACAAATCCAAGTACGCAACTTCAGCTCGAGTTACAAAATACAGGAGGGACATGTTTCCTCCTTAAATGTCAGTTTTTAACAAGTTAAAAAAAAACGTTGAGCTCCATTGCCGCGGCAGAAATTACAGCAGCTGGATTTTCATAAACAAGAGGCTCGTGAAGCGAAAGAATGATTTGCATGGCTGGACGTGACTGCAGGTAAGTGATCTGACCCTCCGTTGTTAAACGGGAGCCTGTTTCCAAGCCGTTTTGCCTCAATAGCTTCAGAAAGGCTTCTCTCTCTGTTCATCTTTCCGCTCGTATACATATTGTGGCAAACTTTCTCGAATGCTGGAAACTCATTTTCTTAAAAAGAATGCCTCGTCGAGGCTCGCCGGTGTCCTTTCGGAGGTGACCCCGGGTGGTGACAGCTTTATTAATTATAGTTTCTTGAGGGCTACGGCCTATTTGTAAATCCACCTCTGCCTGCCCTTGTCTCCCTTCACGCCGAGTAGCGCCACCCTCGCCTCTTGCTTCGTCTGCGCGGAGCCGGGTGCCGCTGATAGCCCAGGTGAGGGCGGCGAGGTGAGGGCGGAGGAATCGTGTCGACAGCCCTCCGCCGCGGCTCGTTCCACTCCTCTGAGTCTCACCCCCCGCCCCCACCCCCGCCCCCAATTCATTTTTCATTTAAGAAGGTGACACAATATGCTCTCAGCACTCGAGGGGCCAAAAAAACCCACCAAAAAACCGCACCATCGATTTCCCCCTCATATTGTGAAGCTCTGATGCTTCGCTCAGCCCCGGGCCGCTGTACACCGAGCTCGCGAGTTAGTTCACAGCTCACCGGGACGAACTGATGAACACGCCGTGTACGGCCCGTAAACAACAACAACAACGGCGACGGCTGACTCTCTCCTCGCCCGTCTGCAGACGTCCAAGGGTGGCGCCGAACGCCAGGATGTAACACTCCTGCGACGATTGCACACAAAAAAAAAAAAAAAAAAAAGAGGCACTTTTCTCGCCATGAACTCTCATGAAGAAAAGAAAAAAAAAAAAAGGGGGTCGGGGGTGTGTAATTAGGGGCCGAGACTTATTTCAACAGAGGAACGGCGAGGCCGCTTATAAAGAAAGGAGAGTCGCGGAGGCAGACTCGCCGACAGTCTTGAAAGCAAACGCTCACGCTGCTAAAAGATATCCGAATGGTTTTTTAATGCACGGCAGCAATCAGGAATGATCACCTTTTGGCTCTCTGGTCCTCATCAAGTTCGGTGGCACTGATGAAAACTCTTAATGAAGGCTGAGTGCTGCAGCACGTTCGCTTCTGACAAGCCGCCCTGCATCGTAAAGTGGTTGAGACCCATTATTGTGTCGCGCAGGCAGTTCTTTAGTTTCTAAGTGGTCCCTGAAGATTTATATAATACTCACTTGATTCAGCCGGTGTGCCAAAATGACGATTATCATATAACTTAATAGAGGTCTGAGTCATTTTCGTCAAATTAAGAAATAGATTTTAACATGAGATCATTTTAGGTTGAAAAATCTAAACTTGAAAATGAAATGACAAAACCAGGACCGATTTTAGGACTAAAAAAAAAAAAAAAAGGTCTTCGCTAAAGGTAAAGAAAGAGTCATTTGTCTTCTTCCTTCTTACAGCAAAGTATAGGAGTAAACTTAATGCGGAAATCTATGAAGTAGTCACGGACATTTAATATTTTTTGTGTATTATATTATCCTGTAATTATAGTCGCATAATACTGATATAAACGAATGCACTCTATCCCCTGTCACAAGTACTGCGATGTGTACAATTAACAGGAATCTAATAGATTTACTTTAGGTGGATCTATAAACGGAGATTAAACGATAGGAAACTGGCCAAAATGATGACAAAAAGAAAACAAACTTGAGCGAGAAGCCCTTCATGCTGCAAGGAGATAAGACGCATCAGGGGAAACTGACAGTACAATGACAGTTAAGATTTATGGAAAGTGCTTGCAAACCAAATCAGTGCTGTCCTGATTTAACAACCACGATGTTTTGCTTGCTATTTATTGTTTCAAATAAGAAATGGGATGTCATGATACTGTTACAGTACAGTCAACCAGAAACACTCAGAAGGTGCTTTCCTTGACTCGCACTGCATCCATCTCTACAAAACTACAAAAACCGCCAGAGGATTTTTTGCATCCAAGCAAATTTGACGTGACCATAAAAAGTGAAATTGTTCTTTTCTTTTCATTTCATTCAAGCACAAATTTTTTTTTTTTTTTTTTTGCATTACTTTAAAAATTGTGGCACAAAACAGAAAAATACTATTTTTGCTCGAAAACAATCAACACTCTCACTTCGCAGGACACAACAACTCCATAAAATATCGATTGAAGATGAATTTTTATTTCAGTGGGGTCTTAACCAACATGGCACATCCAGACGGATCCATCACACCCAAACGCCATCAATGGGCTCATTAGCTTTGGGGGCTTCTTTCTCTGCTGCAGCTTGAACAATTTAATCTTCTGTTTGCTCTCTTTCCTTGTCCAGCACCATTTTTTGTGTGTGTGTGTTTGTGTGTGTGTGTGTGTGTGTGTGTGTGTGTTCACTGGCTTAATAATCACAACACAGCATGAATTAATCATTTTTTAGTTGGCTCGACACCATCACGGATGGCTTTTTGGTTTGGTTACAGCTTTTGCTTTTCTTTAAATAGGCCACATGAGAGTTGTTTTGTGCATTTGTGGGGACACGCATGTTAACCGAAAGGGTAACTACTCGCTTTTTGCCTCTTTTTATTTTTTTTTTCAGGGACAATGGCCTTTCAAATAAGCAGCAGGAGTTACTTTGATTGTGTCTGCATTACTACATTACTCATGTCTTTTTGAAAGCAGCTAACGCTGTAATTTTCTACACTAATCAATTGTAGCCTGCCTCTTTCCATCAGATCACCGTCATCTGATTGGAAAAGAGACACATAGCAGAAAACAATTTTCCTTAACTGTGACTTTGACAGTTATTTTCCTCAGTTGTTTTCTGTGGCACTAAACGGCCTCAACTTTTTGACTTAGATAAATGAACAGTTGCTGCACAATGTGCCTTTTCTGCTGACGTGTGATAGCTTTCATTTCCTGTTCTTGAAAAGATTTTCATTTGCACACCGCAGGCTTGTTGCATTTCCATTGAAACTGTTCATTTCCAGCTGTAAATGGTTTCCACCATAACTGCTGCTTCTAACGTGCGAATTGTTTCACTAAGTGATTAAAGCTGATTTTTGTTGTTGTTTGTTTTACTATATGTCCGGTAGGATTTTGGAGATGATGGCTCACTGTACATCACCAAGGTGACCACCACCCACATGGGCAACTACACCTGTCACGCTGATGGATACGAGAAACTGTTTCAGACCCACACTCTGCAAGTGAACGGTAAGAATCTCGCACGCTCACTTATCACTCTTTTTGCTTAATTTGTCGTACAATGCCTGCTGTTGTTATAGATGCTTAACTACCAACAACGATTGTCTTTCAACTCTAAAAGCTTTATTTTACAGTAATTTACCTGCACCAGTAATTTACTGGACTCTTATCTGACAATACAGGGTTCGATATAACCGATAACCACCGATTGGTCAGCCGCTGGGCCTCCAGCTAGTAACGGCCAATCAGAGTCTGTATTGTTTTTTTTGTTTGTTGTTGATGTCATTGTCTTCAAGACAAATCAATCGATTAAATGCATCTCGGTCTCTTACCGGTAATAAAAAACAAAAACAAATGTCTGCTAAAATAACATACAAGGTTGGGGAAGGAAAGAGGCTTTCGACTTGAAGCTACAAGTCTTCTGGTGGGAAAACAACGACTGTTCAGTACTGTTTGCTGGCAATTACCTGCAAAGACGGGCTTTAAACATGAAACGTATCAAGACAGATAGAAGGAGGCGAACCTCAGTGTAAACATACTGACAAGCTGCTTTTCAGCTGCCCGCCCCGGATAGATAAAACCACTTTACCTTTGGTAAATCTCACAAACGAACAACCTTGTTTCACCTTATTTCTGACCAAACACTCGTCTCTGCTGCGCCGCAGTTGTGACTACACACCTCTCCGTGCACAGCTGCCGATCGACACCCTGCACGTGAGG
Source organism: Brachyistius frenatus (assembly GCF_029030835.1). Lineage (NCBI taxonomy): Eukaryota > Metazoa > Chordata > Actinopteri > Embiotocidae > Brachyistius > Brachyistius frenatus. The sequence continues at coordinate 780,401 of NW_027210637.1, forward strand.
CGTTTAGGGGTGCATCTGTAAATTTTACACTCCCCACCTCCCACCCCTCCAATCCCACCCCCTGAAGTGCATGAGTCTCTGCGTCAACATCGAGCACGCACTGCGACACCCTCCAACCGCACAACAACTCTCCACCTGTGGGAAACAACCGAGATCTCTCAGCACTGTCTGTTTTTATAACCTAAACCTCACTGTTGTATGTATTGGGTGTAATAAATCACCAAAATTAAGGATGAAGCATCCAGTAAAAATATACAAGCCAGTAAACCTCTGACCTGTGGGGGAAAAAAATGTTTTATGTTGAAACCTGCTTTATGGTAGACGGGCAGAAGATTTATATTCTCACACACTTACAGATAGATTTGCACCTATTGTTAAGATTTACAGTTTTGTTATAACAGCTGTGGTCGTATGTGATCATCGTTGTTGTTATGATTTTGTGTATTTCAAGCCAGTAAAGAGATTTTTCAAAAAATACGGCAACACGGAGCAGAATTCACTTTCGGGGAAAATATGTAATATTTTGACACACAATGGTCCTTTCCAAAGGGTGCCTCTCCAGCAGCACTCCAAAAGAGAGCGTTCTCTGCGAGGGATTGTGGAGGACACCTCCTCTACTAATGGAGATGCTGCAAATAAATGGGGTAACCGTGCTGCTCTCTGGAAATAGTCATCGGCATACCTGCTGCTACAAAAAAACAAAACAGCATGTTGTGCCATTTTCTGCTTTGTTGTATTTTTAGCTGCCCCTTACAAATGCGCAGTATCGGGAAAAAGAAGCTTTATTGCGGTGAAACGAACTGCACTGTAACAGGAGAGGGATGTTTCCCCGGTATATTACTACATGTGGACTTTGGTTTAGCGGCAGACAAGGTGTGGCCACGCCGACACCAGTCTCTGCTAAAGAAGCAATAACGCACACAATTATCGCTCGGAAATCTGCGATCGAATCTTGGCTTTACGCCGCTTTTACTGCGAGTTTCAGCCCGCATAAAAAAAAAAAAAACCAGCTCGCACTACGTGCTCGGCACCGAAACAGCACACGGACACAATTCACGACCACCTGGAGGACCATTTAACAGCTGAAGATGCAGATATTTCCCTCCGGAGCTGCTAGAGACAAACAACAGAGTATTGGACTTCCGTTCACCAGATAATCAGAAACACGGCTCCAGATATATGACTCCCAATAGCTGCAGGTGTAATAAGCTATATATATAAATAAGTTTGCCATATTCAGATAAAAAAAAAAAAAAGGTCATGCGACAGCAATGTTGTGTTCGTAGCTTCTTTCCAACTTTTTTTCCCACTTTGTACTCGTGACCACAAAAATTAGTAATTGCAGGTTTACCGTTTGTTTTGTCACCTTCAGTTAAAGGCCAAAAAAACTGATGAGTTCGATGGGAAACGTTCAACTCGGCATTCTTTAATTTGATCACGACTTCAACAGTGAGCAAATGTAACGTTTTGTCTTCATGCTTCTTGAGTTTGAAAAAGCAGAAGTTATCGTTCCGGTAGTGTACCACTGCCCTGTTTTTTTTATGATATTACTAAGGGCTGCACAATTTGGGATAAAATGAAAATCGCAATTTTCTTGCTTCGAATTTAGATGGCGATTCTCTCAATTTATTTATTTTTTGTTCACTATAGATATTGTTTTTCTCTCATTTGCCTGAAACAGAAGGAAATGCAGCAAAAAAAAAAAAAAAAAAAAAAAAAAAAGGATGTAGGACCAGCACATCAACAGCAAGCGAACGCTCTTGTTTTTAGCTTAAACGCCGCGGCTGCATAACTCCGACACCGAATATGAAACAATCAACTTCAGTCTCTCGTCCTTTCTTACTTTCACAACCTTTAAACAAGTCGTTTCCTCTGAATTGTCACTCGCTCTCATTGGGTTTATTTCTTAACTCATTAGTTTCTGCTGCTCTGCATCACTTGGCGTAACGCTGCATTTGCCATTTGTTAAGGGAGAAAGGAGGAGCGCTTGTTTTGATGTCGCTTATATCCTGAATAAAAGCGCAGCAGCGTTGTTGTCATTTAGGAAAGAGATCTCAGATATACGACTCTAAATCACAGTTTTGATACGTGCAGCCCTAATATTACCAAATATTACTCTTCTCACATTGTTTATAGTCTCGCTTTTGCTGAATATGAATTCATTTTGCACGTTTACACGTCTTTGCAGGCGATTCCACTTTCGTTTCTTTTGATGACCGATGTGACCGCACCGTAATTTACCACCAGTACGAGTCAAACGAGTTTCACGTTCCACTTTTTGCGCTAATTGGTTTGGGATAGTCGGAGGCCGTGCGTGGAGAGGCCAAAAGCGGAAAGCTTGAGATCTTCATTACATTTGACAGACAGTTGGTTCATTATCATTCTTCTGAACGATTACTCTGGGGTTAATTACAATGACGTACAGATTGCATTGTACCCGGTATTGTGTATATGGAAACAGGGGGTTGAATCTCATGGGACCGATGACTTTTGGATGTAATTAATACTGTAACTTCCACATGACCTTTTTCACTGAAGACTTATAAATCTCACATTCTGAGTCCGGGTAAAGTCTCTGAGGACTTGCCATCACGCTGCCATGACTACCGAGACTTTCTAAACCTCAATTAAGAAACGGCTGAAATAGAGTAATCCTGGGGAAGTGGATTCAGAATGCTGTCCATCACTCTCGAAGCCATAAGAGAATGACAATAGATTTACATTTGGGGTTTTATTCTGAAGAGCTGATGACATTTCTGTTTCCCTGGCAGCACATTTAGAGTAACTTTTTGATTTCCCTGTGAAGCAGGCTGAGAGCTGGGAGTTTTTTTTTTTTTTTTTTTTTTGGGGGGGGGGGGGTTGTTAGCTGTGTAGAGGATCATTAAGGAGTTTTGGTTTTGATCTCTACTTTCCCCATTTACCCACACAAGCTGACTCATCAAAAACATTCCCTCGTGGCTTTCACACAAGCATTCTGTTTATTGTCTGCATGCTTTAATTGACAGCCAGGCCTATCCCGTATTGTCAACCTCGTCTTAATGAAGACACTGAAATACGATCTTTGGCGCGCACCGGTATCCTCAAGATGTTCATTTTGGTGCGATTATTTGTTGTTGTAAGTCTGCTGTGTTTGCTCCTCTATTTTTAGTTGTTGTCCCCCCCCCCCTCTGCCCCCCCTCTCCCCGTTCTCTCTTTGTTGCAGTGACCTCACTTTACCCACAGGAATCAATAAAGTTGCATCTCATTTGTCCTGTGGCTGCAAAGTTTATCCACTCTGCCAACCACTTTAGCAGAAAACAAATGGGTTTTCTTTTTGAGTAAATTAATGAAAGTCTTGATTTAATCGTCAAATACCAGTTCGCCTGCTGGAAAATATGTATTTACTTCACAAACGTACTTTAGAATATAAGTATTTGTGATGGGTAAACGATCCTACAGTTGTGTCTACTTGTGCCCGGCAGTAACATTTTTTTTAAAATGTTGCTCTAGCTGCATTTTTGCTCTCTCACGGTTTCCAAGAAGGATTTCCTTCTACCTCTCTCACAGTTAGCATCTTCTCCCGGTGGTGGGTTTCGTGCCCCATGACCTTTTGAAGCCGTGTTCGTGGAGGTTAACGGCTCTTGGTAGGATGATCTAAGTGAGGCGAGCTCATTAAGAGGGGATTCAAAGACCCGGGGAACCTTGTGGATGAGCTTATACCCATGAGGCCTTGTTATGAGCCTTAAGGTTAGCTGTGGGTGGCGGGCAGAGGTGGGCGCCTGCGTGTGCTGATCCCTCCTCTGCAAAACTGACCCTCAGGGATGGGAATATATCTGATGGGAGAGGAGCCATACCGGTGAAACTTCATCACGTTACAGTGTAGCAGCTCTACAGGCAAGAATCCTCAATTTGAAGCTGGACTGTTGCCGAATGTGTGAATACTCACGATCCTCAAGCTGAGTGCTGCTGTGTTGTAGTTGGTTTTTTGTTGGAGAACCAGAAGGGTTGCCCACATGTAACTGGATTTTGTGGCGAGTAAGAGTACTGCTGTGTGTGTGTGCTGAATCTCAAAGTGTACGGACTTGTGGATTTGGAGGGTCTGGCAACGTGGACGGCATCTAGAAGCCTCAGAGGCTAACGGTTTAGGACGCTAACAGGGCTATTATATCTAAGTTATGAAGAAAACTCTACATGACTAAAATTACAATATTTTAGCTTGACATCCAATGAAAAATGAACTTGCATGTTCCCTGCCATTTCCGTAAACATTAGCGAACACGTCACAACTCGTGAACTATGTCAACATTGCATGACTATTAAACTTTTCCTTTTACATATTTTTTTAATAAAATGAGACCTTCCAATACAAATAACCACAAACGAATTAGCACCTCACATCGATATCAGTATACACTAGTTGTACTGATAATCAAATAACTATTAAAGATGTGGCAGACCTAGTTATATCTCCCCAACGAAGAAACTAAAAAGCATCTGCCCTGTTCTTCTTTCTTTGTTTGATGCAACATATACTCTGTGGACCTAATTCCCGCAATTTCAATATTATTATGTAGATTCCTTGTAGTAAATAATAAATCAAACAGAAAAGCACACATTGAAAAGTAGCCCAACCCCTGTGCACACAGACGTTGGCGTTTTCGAGGAAGAAAAAGAAAGAGCATCCAAACACGGCAACACAGTATTCCCCGAAGATCCATTATGCTTCTTAATTTCTGTCCCAGATCTTTTTTTTTTTTTTTTTTTTTAATTACACCTCCAGCAGTTTTACTGTTTCTACTAATGTTTTACCCTAGAAACGTCTTTTTTCACCGGCTATGTGGGTTTTTTTTTTTTACATGTGATACACTGGATTCAGGCTGTGGACCAACCTGTGTGCTCTGAACTGAATTATTCATCCTCCATGTTGAGCATGAAGCTCAGGTGACAGAAAATGCTTTTATCATGGTGTTTGCATATTTGCTCCTGTGTGTGTGGAGGAGGTGGAGGAGCAGTATTTCATATCGGTGCATGAGTTGTGAATACATTTGCAAAGGATCATGGGTGTTGTATTGAATTTGTCGACGGTCATGACCGACGTGTCTTGGGTTTTTATTTTTTTAGCCAAAGCCACGAGTTCTATTTGATTGAAAGGGTGTAACAAGTCTGCCAGGCTTAGTTGGAAATCTCCCAGTCGCGTGATGGTGAAGTGGCCTCCTGCCACGGTGTTTGTGTGTTCTGTGGCGCATGTGTGTGTGTGTGTGTGTGTGTGTGTGTGTGTGTGTGTGTGTGTGTGTGTGTGTGTGTCTGCACGCCTGCTCATCTTCTAGAGCACCATGGCCAACAGGAGCCTTGCTGAGTGATTGACGACTGGCTGGGGAGCTTTATGATGGAGCTGTCAGCCCTGCTGTGTCGCATTCTCCTGGCAGTGGCTCTCCTGACACTCTCAGAGGCACATCAGAATGCAACTTCTCTCACATCTTGTCTGAATTGAGTTTTGAGTGGAAAAATCCCACTACTCCGGCTTGCTCCTCTCCTCCTTCGCGACTGTCTGGGCAGAGGAAATGGTGATTTGCACAGAAGAAGCACGTATTCATGTTTTTCAAAAGCAAGTATACTCACTTTCTGCCATTGACATTTTCAGGGAACCTGGAAAAAGACGTGTATATATATATATATATATATATATATATACATACATGTATGTATATACACAGAACATTTATTGATGTCATCAAGCAAACTGTTATATCAACACGTTGGAACTTCTTTCAGTAATTTGTCAATGCATTCATGTTATCATGCCATTAAATATCAGTATATAAGAGAAGCAATACTAAAATAAAAAAAATAAAAAAATAAAGTTTCAGGCTTTCGGCTGGCACCATCATTAGCAGCAGAGAGCGGTGTCAGACAGCAGCAGCTAACAAACGCCACGTGTGCCAACACATCAGCACCCAACGCTCTCAACGTTCAGGAAACAACTTGCGTTTCTTGAAGCTTTAATAACACACGTTTATAAAAAATAATGCAATACCCGCGGCCCTGTGTTATAGGTGCCGTCATCTCTCGGTTTTAAGACAAATACAAAAATACGGTTTCCTTCTCCCGTCCTCCTTTAGAAACCGGAAATGAGACTTTATTTACATTTCAGGAACCATGGGGAGTAAACAGGCTACCCCCCCCTCTCTCCGGCCTGAAAATAAACTGGGAACATAGTTGTGTGCCTTAACCATCAGAACCCACTCCACACTCATTTTAGTCATAATTAATTTATATTTTACATTCAATAATGTTATTCATTTAAGTGTAAAAGTTTCACCCATTAATGTAGCTCATAAAAAAACACTTTTGCTCTCTAGTTAATCGCTGTTGGTAGCAAACAGTGCAAATCTTAAATGAACAGTTTTAACCAAATCTCCTGATAACATCAGCTAAATTTGTTTTGAACTTCATTAAATACATTAAGTGTAACTTTTACTTCTTTTTTTTTAATACCCTAATTTAACAGTTTTAATTTGCACCCATTAATCCAAAACCAGGGAAAACTTTCACTTTTTTCTGATCAAACAGATTTGCACCTCTGGCTTTTCACGTATTTATTATTTAATTCTACCTTTGGGGGGGGGGGAATTCAATAATTTAGGGCCCTTTCATCGACCTCTATCAGTGACCAGGTGGAAGTCCAATCGCATTCGAGAACGTGGATAACAACTCCAGATTCTCTCTCCCGCATTCACAGTCTCGAATAATGGGGCTTTAACTAAGGAATTAAGTTTATTGATCTCCGTGGACAGCCAGGAGGGAATTAAGGCAACTTTTGAGTGGTAGATAGTTCCCGCCCTCCATCTTTCCTCCCACCTCCACACACACACACACACACCCAGAGTAACATCAATGGCCTGTACATGACAGAGAAGTCAAATTTTCCCATTAGAGATGGGTAAGCCAGATATTTAGAGTGGATATCTGACAGAAAAAAATCTTTGAGAAATTACACAAAGCAAACTGTGCTTGTTTGAATCTTCTCAGGCCTGAGATTGACGTGCGACGTGATGCGCTCCATTTCTAAACAGTCGTTATGAAAGGCAGAAAATTAGCACTTATTCTCACTTATTGATGTTCTCCCCTCACCAAAAGGAGTTTGATATTAGAGTTGTTACTCCGTGCTGTGAGGTCACACTCAGTGCTCTCCTTTTAATAGATCAATCTTTTCAAAATCAATTTAAATACTACACTATTTACTGCGTACGTGCCATTTTCAAACTAGAATCCTTTTAGAAGTTGACACAGCAGTCACCGAAAGCTTTCCAAGGTCATGAATAAATTTTAAATAAAAAAGTTGTTTAATACTACTTGGACATAAAGTCTTTAAAATGATGGTTTGAAAACAGGAAATTAGATCATCTGGAGAATTGACTTCTCTTCGTACATTTCCAAAACTCAAACCAAATGATTAAATTTGTTCCCTTAAGGTGGAATTTGTATGTAATCCGTGTTGTTTTTTACTTTTTAAACCTTGAAAGACTCTAAATCCATTCAGGCACCACTCAGTATGTTTTGACAATGTTTGGTTTGTTTCTCGACCTCGTTAATTATGTATTTTCACGGTGTTTAATCGAGGGTGAATACCTGCCTAGAAACCAGTTCTAGGAAACTAGGCTGGGTTATTAAAGTATTGGCAGGCGGCGTGCCCCTCCCAGTGCAGATGGTTGCTTGAACTAGGTCTGTGAAACCTTCGGAGGACCCGACTGAAACTCCCGCTCTGCCTGTGCCCGCCTCCACTCGCCCGTTCGCGGCACTGATGAGCCCTGCTTTGTAATTGCGCATCAAGACGCCGCACAGACATTTCTGCTACAGCCCGTCCGACCCCCGTAGTGGCTTTACCAGCTGAGAATTGATCATCGCACAGAGACCTGTAGCAGAAAGCACCAACCGGTTCCACCTGCTCAAATCACACAAGCAACCCCCCTGCCCCCCCACCCCCACCCCCCCCGTATGAGATGAGATGTGAGCTCAATCTCACCCTATCCATTTTCTATCAGTCTCAATAGCATCACGAGAGATTTCTATGTTCTGTATTGGCCTTCGCAAAAGACCATCCCGATCGCAAGATTGTTACCCGGCTCACCATTTGAGCACCTGTTCTCAGATAGACTGAAGATTAAAGAAACTTGAATTTAGAAAGGGCATCTTTTGCGATTAAACATTGCGTATGATCCCGGCATGCATTCACATTTAAAAGTTTTTACGACACACGGGTTTTTCTAATTCTATTTCACCACCTAAAGCGGCTCGTGACTAATTCTGTTCATAACGAGATCTATAAAGCGAGAGCAAATGAGACCAAAATGTAAGTCGAAATACAGCAAAGTAATAACGAGTGTAACATAAAATAACATAATGTATTAGAATAACATCAAATAATAAACCTGTACAAAAGAATGCAATTCATAAAATATGCCTTTTTTAAAAAAAAATTTAAACATTTAAAGGAGGAAGCGGAGCTAGACTGCCTGATCTCCTCTGGCAGGTTGTTCCCGAGTCCCGACTCCAAAGATTCGGTCTCACAGGATTTTCGTCTCGACCCAGGAATTACTGACAGATCTTTGCCGCGGGATCTTCGGCTGCATTAAGCCTCGTAAGGGATTATCATGTCGGAGATGTGAGGAGAAAAAAAAAAAAGGGGGGGGAAGAAATCATTAAAATTTCAAAATCAATCCTAAAATATACACGTATCCAGTGTGGAGATGCTAAATTTAGCAATATGTGTGTTTTCTGCGAGTTGAATATGGTTTACTAAAACAAACAAAACCAAAAAATGTAAGGTATCGGCTGGGGGGAGTACACGTCACCAAACATCCAGCGTTAAGAATACGTTCATACTTTTCTAATGTGCTTTATTACATCCCGTACAGCTGCGCGCACGGCGTGAGAGATGAAACTTTTCCTCAAGTGAAAGCGTCTCTCCCTGATCGACTAACCTGAATTTCCCTCTACCCGTCCACTGTGGCTCCAGCGCTGTTATTTTCGTTCAATTACCCCCCCCCCCCCAAAAAAAAAGAAGAAGAAGAAAAAAAAAGGTCTGTGTGTCTATTTTGTTTTAATTCCAACGTTCTAATTAAGAAAACTTTGCGCGGCTGCCTGAGAAGTTGGTATTAATGAGATGCTCGGGGGGAACCTGGCTGATCCACGCTCGCACTGTGCAGCTGCTGATTAATAGGCTGCTGTTGTTGTGGACAGGAAACAAAAGGTACGAGCCATGTTGGTTGTGACCCCAAAATCTCTCAGCGCACACGCGCGCGCTATACATCGTGCCATTCTGCCGGTGCACAGATCTATTAACCAATTCCACAGTTTACACCGTAGCTCTTCGGCACGGTCAGCGTTTATCTCTTCCGCGCGTTTGTTGTCGTTTATTACACCGTAGGAAAAATACTGCCGATGCAGCGGCTTTCCATAGTTTTACTACAAGTGACTTCCATTTAGTCAAAACTGAGCACAACTTACTTCTCGCTTAATAAAGATTACATTCACCTGCTTTCATACGTCGCAGTTCTGTTCCCAGTTGAGATACGCTGAACATAAACGGGCCCGGTCATTTTAATCCCCCGTTTTGTACTCGTGTTTCTTACTGTCCCGGTTTTTGATTGTCCGCATCGGTGCAGGTTTTTAAGCCTCCGACATCCGTACAAATCTGTCATTTTCTTCCCAGACTGAGTAACCCGAGCAGCTGAGGCCGAATCAGGCTGCGTGGCTCATTAGAGACGGAAGACGAGAACAACAATGCAGTTTTACCCTCTGTAGGGTTTCCGACAAACAGTAACTCTTGATTGACGCTTGATTTACATATTATTATAGTATTGTTGCGATCGATTGATTCATTGCTCTGCCTGTAAAAAAAAAAAAAAAAAAAAAAAAAGCGAGAGAAAATGTTTCTCCGGGTTCAAGGCGAGAGTCAAACTGATCGTCCAAAACAGGAAAGATTCAGCAGCCGCTCGGCACACCGAGAAGCTCGTCCGGGGAATTATTTAGCAGTTTTGCTGCGAAAAATCATCAAATAGTTGATTAATTATGAAATCGTTTCTGGGGAATCTTTTCTCCATTAATGGTATTTGGTTCTAAGATTCTGTGTTAACAGTCAAAGATTTACATAAATTATCATCACAATTATTTGTTGTACTGTCCAACGACTACCAATTTACAAGGACAAATTCTTGTCATCCAGGTTTCTTAAACCAGAAAAATCTGGACCTGGACACGTTCTTACGGCGCCGGGGTTTTTTTTAGTTTTTTTTTTTTTGACGATTTGTGCTTCCAGGCAGATTGATGTATGGATGCAGCTGTAAATTACAGCCTCCATTTCCCACAGCCTGTATTTACACAGCAATTTCAACAAACAAGGTAATTACGAAAATGATTTAAAGTAAACATACAGCACGCATATAAATTATAAAAGAAGGATACTTAAACATGTGCCACACACGCACACACACACACACAAAAAAACAAAACAAAGATGGAGCTTTTCTGCGCTCGCGTCGGCATCTGTAAGGATATTAAACGAGAGTAATAATCTTCACTCAAAAGATCGTCGAAAATAATCGCCTCCGCGGATTCTATTCGGTCGGCTTCGTCGCCACCGAGAGGCACCGGCGTCGCTGGGCCGCCTGCGTGTCTGTGATTGGTGAAGTAACCCGGGTGCCACGAGAACCCTTCCGCGGGCCGGCGGCGGACGCCGCGTTGGCAGTCGAGTTGACGTGCGCTCCAAAGCGCCCCGGGAGGGTCGGCGGTTACCAGATGGCCGCGGCGGCGAGCTTCAGTCCTTTCGCTCACCTGGCTGAGTAAAGACTTCCTCTGACCCGGTGCCCACAGGAAATGGTCTCTGCAGCACGTCTGCCGTCTCTGCTTCTGCCAAGCCTCTCGCTTCCCATCCTCCGCCGGTGTCTCTGAAGTCAGAAAAGAGGAAAGGAAGAAGAAAAATAAAAATAGAGAGAGAGAGAGAGAGAGAGAGAGAGAAGACACTGATTTGGGCCACGGAGGCTCAAAAGGAATTGCTCAAAACAAGATGGAGAGATAGAGATTTGATGTCCCTGCTTAAACCTCTGCCAGGTTGTCATCCCTTATACGTGACGGTTGTTGTGGAGTGAATCATGCTGGCTTTTTAATTTTTTTTTTTTTTTAACGGTCGCTCTGTTCAGTTCATCGTCCCTGTCCAAGTTTCAGTCGCCATTTTCAGCGGGAGAGTCTCCTCCGAGATACTACTATCCTTTTAAAAAAGTTTTTTTTTCCACTGTTCTGCTTTTCAGAGACGACTTCTCCCGTTAAACGATTATTCAAATTCCACTCTTTTGATATTTTCCATGTTTTGTTGAGCTCGACTTAAACAAGTTAGCCCCTCGGGTGTCGAGCATAAAACTTTGTGGCACATTCTCAGCCAATGCATAAATGCATATTTCTAAAGTATTTGTTTGTTTTATTGATTTATGTTAATGTCTGGTTCTCGGTAGTACAATGTGTAGGAGAGTGTGGTTTTTTTGTTGTTGTTGTTCTTTTTGCTCCGGGGTAAGGTAAACAAGTGCAGCACACCAGCATGACACAATATGCACAATTGTGTGAAGTCTGCTTTTGAAAAAAAAAAAAAGAAATAGAGAGCGACATTTAGGTTTTCTCTCTTCACACATTTTGTTTTCTCTGCTTCTATCCTCTCATCTCCTTCCTGACAAAAGGTTACAGAAAATCAATGGCAAGCAAGTGAAATCGATAACCTCCAAACAGAGGTTCTCTGCCTTATTTATCTATCTGATTTGTTTGGCTTTGTGGAGCACATTAACCTTATCTAAAGGCATTCAGCAATGCTTCAAATACACCCGATTCCACTGATAGTGTATGTTAATGCTAATGCTAAAAAAAAAAAAAAAAGGCAGAAGTTCAGCACTTGGCGATTTCTCCAAAAAACAAACAAACAAACAACAACAAAAAACTTCTTGTTTAATAAGGTCGCACCGACTCCTCAAATGGCAGGAATGCAAACAACAGCGTGGGACGCACCAGCCGCAGCATTTATTAATTTCTCCATCGCTCTTCCAGTTCCTCCGGTCATCCGAGTTTACCCGGAGAGCCAAGCAAGGGAGCCGGGCGTCACCGCCAGCCTGCGCTGCCACGCCGAGGGCATCCCCAGTCCGCAGCTGGCCTGGCTCAAGAACGGCATGGACATCGCCACCAAGCTGTCCAAACAGCTCACCCTGCAAGGTAGGGAGGAGTCACCTGCTTACTGTCACTGATGCTGCTTCCAGTATTGTTTTTTTTTTTTACTGTCACTGTTACTGCTACAGTTCCTCCTGCTAATTGCCAGACTCAATTTCAGTTTTTGGTGCTGATGACCGTTGTCACTAAGATTTCTAGTTAACTCGTATAAAATGTATCAAACGAGGCCGGGTGACCTCAACATGTGCAGCAACACGTGTGTTTCTTGTGTTGTGATAAGTTTGTCCCGTTGAACTTGCGTTGACCCCCCCCCCATCGGTTGTGGGGGAACACATTTCCAGGGATGGGCAAAAAAAATAGCGTTCGAAATTCACCCGGAACTATTTGAATATTAATCGGCTGTTCGCGCGGAGGAATCTGATCTAACAGCGCCACACAGTTTCACTTTAAACTCCAGCGCCTGGTGGCCAGGTGGTTTTTTTTCTTCTTCTGTTTTTTTTATTTTGTTTAATGCCGGCTCACGAACAGCTTTTAGGTGAATCACCGCCACCTTCTGACGGAAGTAACGCATTACAACCAGGAGCCAGTAAAAGCTATTTTTAACGACTGTTTGAATATTAGAAAATCGTGAAGCTTTCCTACAAGTTCGATGACGATAAGTTCATCTACGTCGTTTCGGAGATTCAAGAAGTTTCTTTTGGCTAAAATAAACGGGGAAGATAAAAGATGATCCCTTTCGGCTTGTTCACAAAAAAAACAAACGCAGCACGGGGGTCCGTTCTCACTTTGAACTCCTGCCTTTTTTTGAATTGAAACCAACCTTTTCACCCTTCTCCCTCACGCGTTAGAGAACCGTTATGTAATTGCAGCAGAGGACGGTAGCTTGCAAGTCAGCTTCTATCTCTTTCTGTCTTTCCCCTCTGCTGTTCCTCGAAGCTAATGGAAGCGAGGTGCACATCAGCAACGTGCACTTCGAGGACACCGGCGCCTACACCTGCATCGCCAAAAACGACGCCGGCGTGGACGAGGACATCTCCTCGCTCTTTGTGGAGGACTCTGCGCGCAAAACCCGTATGTATAAGTCATGATGTCAGCATCTGGTTTTGTTTTTCTAAATTCAAGGGGAAAATGGAGCCCATGCAAATGGAGTTGTTAATAATTCATCCCGTCGGGGTCTTAATAGTTTATATCCCTGCGATGCAGCAATAGAGCGTGTGCGCGGGAAGGTAATGGTCACACTGTCTTTACTCTCCGTCTCCTGCTTCGGAAGCAGTTGTTCTTTTACCCGTCTGTCCACTCTTGAGGCCATTTTTCTGTCCCTCATATTTCATCTTCTGCGCGCGTCTGGATACACCAGGGCTCAAGCCAAGAATCATTTTCATCGGCGCGGAAAAGAAGAAGCGCTTCGTCGATCGACGGAATAGATTGCAAAAATGCCAAACATTGACTGTTTAATGGTTCTTACCCGGTTTTATATCATCATAAATTGATTATCTTTCGGTGATGGGTAGGTCGTCGTACGAAAGACGGCAGCTGAAGATGTCCCCTCGTGCTGAGGAAAAATGATGTATTTTTCATCATTTTCCGACTTTTTTAGCATAACAAGTAGTTGACGAATCATAACAGTAATTGGCAGATTAACCAATTATGATTTTTAAAAAAAATTATCGCAGCTATTAATTTTGTTATGAATAAATGGGTTGCTTTTTATTCTCTAATTGATTATATAAAATGTCCCAAAACAAATTTTTATATCACATTATCAAAAAGACCGTAAAGGCTGATGGAATATCCTCAAAATGCTCATTTGTTTAAAAAAAATAAAATAAATAAAGTCCATGAACCAAAGTCAAATATTAAATTTGCAGGAAAACTGCAAATCCTCAAATGTTATTTGGAGAAACTGGTGAATGTTTGCCATTATCGCTGAATAGATTTTTCAGCTGCTTTTCTGTCATTCTAACCACCATCACTCCACACTATCATCTATGGCTGATTCCTAACCCCAGTGTTCCTCTATTAGAGTGGTATCTGGGATGAATCGTCACCTGTCAGTATGTAACTTTGCAGCATCGGGTTTGTGACACAATCAACCTTCTTTACTCATGTCGGGAAGCCTTTTTTTTTTCAACACAAACAATCTCCTCTTGTTGCCTCCCCCCCGCGAGCGGCGTCGCACACGGTAATTAACGTTGACCTTCTCAGAAATGTCAGCGTCTGTCCTCGGGGTCTGCGACCAGTTGTTAGTGTATATTTCTTTTCCGTATTGGGTAATTAGGTTTTCCCTAACAAAACGCGCTCCCGACTTTGCGGCCGGGTCGCGCGGCCGACGTCCCGACGCGTCGGCCGGATCCCGACTCGTCCCGACGCGATTCCCCGCGGTGCGACGCTTCCTCCGCCCGATGCGACGCTTCCTCCGCCCGATGCGACGCTTCCTCCGCCCGAGCCGGTCGCGCATCGCGGGATCGCGCTCGCCGAGGTCAGAAGTCTTCCCTGTGCTTTGAAGCCTTTTGAAGCTCCACCGCCGGCCAAAATTGTGCCCGGTGTTAGATACGGCAGACCCTCATTTTTTTTTTTTTTTTTTTATTTTTTTTTGGAGTAAGCAACCCCACAGAACAGGACTTCAAAGAGATGTCAGCTGACAGCCTGATGCGGTTGCACAGCTCCATCGCGAAAGAGAAAGAGAGGGGGAAAAAAACCTAAAATGACTACACGTGTATGTTGTCTGGCCTGAATCAACCGACGGACTGCATACTTGTACCGGCTTTCCTGTGCGGTTGTCGTCTATGATAAGATAGTAGTTAAGAGAACTACCAGAAGCTGACTTATCTTATTTTCCCTGAAGTGGCCGCCTGTGTGAGCCTGAAGCTGATTCTGGGTGTCGGCTCACAACGCCTGCAGCCCTCAACCTTGCTGAACCTCTGCGCCGAAAAGATATACACCCTGACATTTAGTGCGGAACGGTTAGAGTATTGGAAAATCTTTGCTGGTTGGTTATTGTGTGTTAAATAAATTAGATTACATTGATTTAAGTGCATTTATCTGTCTATTTCGACCCTGCTGTGCGGCCAGAGCCTCTCCGCCTGCCTGAATTTACTCCCAGTGCTTTCTCTCGCAGGCTAAAGACGAGCAGGTTAGGTTAATTGGTGATTCTATATTGGTCGTAGGTGTGTGCAAGAGACAATGAATTGTCTTTCTGCGTCGGCCCCGTGACGGGCCGTCGGCCGGGATTGGCTCGAGCCTCCTGGGGAAACCTGTTTCAGGACAGGAGTGGGGATAGACTACGAATGGGTGGATGTATTTATTTCAAAATATCGTCACCGTATTCCCAAAATCTCTTCACGAATAGGGCCGGCGTCATTATGTATTTTTACTGTCAACAAATCACCTATTTGTTTCAGCTCTAAAACCATCTCAGTCCCAAACCCATTTTTTTTATTTTGTAAACACAGGTGTACTTTGTTTTGTTTTGTTTTTTTGCTGTATCTACAGCAGCAGGATGGGGTATGTCGGATTTATTTTTTGTTTATGTCACAGTGGTTTAAAAAAAAAAAAAAAAAAAAAAAAAAAGGAACATTTTGTGTACTACAACATTATGGTTCAATATTGTGTTTTATTAGGTTTTCAAATACGATGTAATTCGGAGGAATAAACTGCAGCCTTTAAAAGCACAGAAAGAAAAAAAACTCGTTAGTAGAATCAAATCAGTGCAAGTTTTGGTCTTTTAATGGAATTTGCGGATAATAAAAGTAAATCGGAGGTAGTATAGTAATATAGTAATAGATTTATCCTTTTAAAACTGCTCTTCATTCAGAGCCCGGCTCCGGGAAAACACAGACAGACAAGAGAACCGTCAGACTGTTCAACTATTACAAATGCAATTAGAGCGGTTTCAAGATGTCAAAAATCTCCTTCATGACTACAAACTGTGAGATCATCAAAACAATGGAACCGGCTCATGCAAACTTCAAAAGGTGGTTGATCACCTGTTAAACAGTGTTTTTCGAACACCCGTGTTTCTTCGTCAACGGTTGAATCAGTTTTGAAGTCTTCTCTTCTCTTTTGTCTCCCCGCAGTTGACTTTGGGAAGCATATGCTGCCATGATTTCCCCGACCGTTCCATGTTTAATAATATTCTTGTTTTTGGTGGGTTTTTTTTTTTTTTTGACTGGTTTTGATCACCATGATTTTTTTTTTGATTTTTTTTTTTTTTTGCGGGGGTGGGGGGGATTTCTCTGGAGATCTGCTCATCGTCTCTCAAATCAAAGAGCCGACACCCCGGCGTCTTTTACAGCTGAAAAGAAGTCTCTAATTGGCGTCGACTCTCGTATAACTCACCTCTGCAGCCGCGCTCGTACCTTTTGTTTTTAAGTTATTTCAGATTGATTTCCCTCGCCTGCCTTTAGTAGTTACGCAGATCTTATAACTTAAAAAAAAAAAAATAACAAAGATAAGAGTCTTGTTAATTCCTCCAGCCGTACATAGATAGGTCAGCACAATTAAAGCCAGACACAATTCAATGTATTCAGCTGCGTAGGAACAGCCTGGACTTCTTCACATAGAAAATCACCAGAGGTCTGAAATAAAGAGAGAGAGAGAGAGAGAGAGAGAGGACCGACCGTTCGGGCGGTTCGGCGTTACAAGTGTAATTAGTTTAATGGTCACAAAAGGTTATGTCAAGTCAAAATTTATTCTGAAAGTGCTTTTAAACGCAGCTCCATCACAAAGTGCTTTACGGCTAACAACGCTGTGTGTGTGTGATGAAAAAGTACATTAAACAAAATTGGGTCCACTCACAAAACTTAAAGGCTTTCCGGCTTGAAAGAAAAACCCCGGGAAGTGTCGAAATCTCTCAACATTTCAACGGATCGTTCACCAGTTGTTTGTGCGAAATGACTTCGCGTCTACTCATCGACGCCTTCGAGGGGAAACAACAGATCGAACGAACTCCAGATGTCCGGCGCAGAAAGAAACAAGTTAAGTTTTAAGTTTTCAGACGCGAGAGAACGGATCGTTTTATGTTTGACGACTTTAAAGAAGTCAGTCTTTTTTCTTTCTTTCTTTTTTCTTTTTTTTTTAAATGGCCGCGCAGCTGCTCGTCCGAGACGCCGAAACAAACGAGTACAAAAGTCGCTCCGTCTGCGAGGGAGCCGCGGGTTTGCGTTTTTGACCCTCCGGCCGTCGTTTGCGACTATCTCGGTGTTTGATTCAGCCGCTCGCGGGCGAGGCGAGGCGTTCCTATCGGGCTCCGCCGACAACGGGGCGGGCCGGGTGATATTTTCAAGGGAAGCTGCCGTCTGTTGTCGTCACGTCGGTGTTTAAAAGGCCAGATCAGAACGACTGGCGGAGTCTGAGCGCGCTCGCCTGCGTTGTGATGTTTAACACGGCAAACCTAATCAAGGCGCGACGCGCGTCGGTGCACGCCGCAGCTGCTTTTTTTTTTTTTTGGACCCCGAGCTATTGTCTGTGTGGATACTGAAATGTTTTATCGAGCAGCTGTTCTTCTAACAAACAAACAAAAACCTCAAATGAACCAGGGATTTTGCACTGGGTTCATTATGCTGAGTGCAAACTGAGGATCTTGGAAGGAATGTTTAGAGCACGCGGAGCTGTTCGGGGTGCTGGCACTCGGTCGCTGCTTTCACCCGACACGTTGAGATATTCGGTGAATCTCGCGGCGAGACACTCTGTGGAATGTTTTCTTCGTACCGAACGTAGATGTTTTTTTGTTTTGTTTACTTTAAACTTTTCTATAAATGTATAAATCCATTCGTTAGGCAGCTTCTTTATTCGTTTATTCAGCGGGGACGGTGCACATTAAGTCAATCAGAGTTAGCCAAGAGACTTATTTTAAAATTCACCCTAAAACAGACTGTAAGAGCGGAGATCCTTTATGAGCATGCAGAGCAACGATAAAAACAGAAAACAATATTGTTGTTTGTAAAAAAAAAATTAAAAAAAAATCTAACAAAGGATACCGTCGGACTGCACTTTCAGTTAATACAGTCATTCCACACTTTTAAATATTTAAGAGCTTTAATGAATAAAATCTTTTTTTTTTTTTAACATGGTCTTTTCTTAAGTCAAACAAACAAACGGTCAAATAAAAACAAACCTTTTCGTGAACGAATCCCACTACACGCGCAAAAACTATTTTCACAAAGAGAAAGGCATATCATGTTTTGAATTGCTAATCAAGTGGACAATAAATAAAACAAAAGAAAAACAAATATTGAAAAACAGAATGCAAGTAATTCATTACAAGGCCAGTTGTTTTGTTTTCCAAAAACATAATATTTCAAATTGTCACCTGATAGCTGTTCATTAATATCTCTCAATGGAATACAAAGTAAAGGTTCCTTCAAAAGTACCGTACGTACTTCTTGGTTAAGGCGGCTTGACCAAAAGATTTGGCTCGAAGTCGCCCGGTGTTTTTAATTTCCGCCTCGTATGCTTTGAAGTATTTTCTTCTGAAGCAGGGAACTCTTTTCCCCGTTCCCGTCGTTTCTGTCAGCCAGCATCATTATCGGCTAAATGAGTTGGCTGGATCTTACCTGTTCAAGCCCGTCATCTCCGTCTCACTCCCAAAGATCTTTTATTTTTATTTTTTTTATAACTTTGTCTCCACTTGCTACCCGAGCCTCAGCGGCTGTCGGCCTCTTCTTGACCTTCATCTTCATCATCGCCCTGCCAGTCTCACTGGTATGTGAAAGCTGGCACTAACCTTTATCTAAGAGCTTTTCACCAGCCGAGCGGTCGGCGTGTGAACTCCCTCCCTCTCCCCGCGGTAACTGTAAAAAGAAATGGAGAGCAGGTGTGAGTCACACACACACACACACACACACACACACACACACACACACACACACACACACACACACACACACACACACCGCGGTGTTCGTCCTAGATAAGGAAAGCTGCCACAAGTCGTGTTCACATAAATGATGAGTAATGCTCATGTCAGCCACATTTCTTGATGCCAACACTGTACTCAGCTTCAGCAGCGAAAACGATACCTTACTTTTGTTTTTGTTTTTTTATAACCGTACTTTAGAGGCAACAAACAAATGATTCTATAAATACTTTTTCTCATTTAACAAAATATGACACATTTCTCTGTGCTGCTCGGTAATTACATGAGCATCATGCAATCATTTCCCATTAAGGCAAAGTCAGGATTTAGATCAGGAAATAGCCGATCAAACGACAAATCAAACCGAGCAAACTCACTCGCTTATTACCAACCTGAAAGTGTAGACTTGAAGCTACAAAGTCAGCAGCATTGTTCATACTGTAATATATATATTTGCCTGCAATCTTTGTGGGCAAATTAAAAAAAAAGGTATCTACCAAGCCGCAGATAAAGGTCAAATTGTCTTTGGCCAACACCGAGGATAATTATTAGGGAGTATCTTCTTTCGCATTTTACCCTTAAAGAAGGTTTTTGTACTTCGGTGCAGTTCAGAACACAAAGTGGCAAGAAAAACTTCTTTTAATTTGTTTTCAAACTTTGACCCTTGGCTGCAGCTGTTTTTCAAAACGTGGCTGTTGAACTTACTACAAATGCTAAAATACTAAAAGTCCCGGGCTCGTGTGCCTGAAGGCATATTTGCCGTCATCCAGCGTCCACTTCTGAGGAGTCATGCTAGATATGAACGTACACTCAAACATGTCAATCATGGTATTTTAAAATGAACAGTATCCGAATTTGACACCAACTTTCAGCGCTGCACTGTTTCTACATGTACGTCAGTCACTACTCGCTGTTTTCAATTCCAGCTGCGCACCTGCACGTAGGTACTGAATGTCACACATGAAATCCATAAAACAAAATTAACATGTACGTAATTATCTCTGTGCCGCGTCTCATTTATTGAACTGTGAGCCTTTCGCCGTACGAGACTGCGGAAATGTAATCAAAAAGTCATCTTTTGAACATCTGTGAACCCCACTTATGGCACATAAATCACATAAATCCGTCATGTCAGATTCTTCATTTAAACCCTAAATGAGTACGTCTAGAGCGGGGGATCCAGATAAGCCCCATATGGCGTCACGTCGTGAGGCTTCTCTAAAGCCACCGGCCCGGTTTATTACCCCGTCTGTGGAGCAGCATCTGGTTTGACATCCTGGTTTCAGGGAGAGACGACGTGGACAGATATGACGGAAATCATGTCATCGATAAAGATCTTAACTTTTACGTTCAGCGGTCCTCAAATAACCCTCCTCAAATATTTCCTTCGCATTTAAGAATTTGTTGTTTCCGTTGTTTTCTCAACACTTAAGCCTAAAAGGATTCAAAACATTTTTTTTTTTTTTAAGGTTTGTATCTTCCTCGACATCACGAACGCCGACAGTCCTCCGGTTTGTGGGGCGGACACGTCGGAGCTTGCCACATCAGCTGTGCAACATGCTGATATCATCGTAAACTATCAACACAAACAGTTTCCCGGTTGAGCCGTCGGTATCCGTCCATCGCTGTGAAGCCTACGCCCGTCCCGTGCTTGCCCTCGCCGCCGTGATGTTTAATTGAATGGTAACCGGGCACCGTTTGCCGAGGAAGGTTGCGTTGGATTAAATTGAATGCTCGGAAACAACCGCCAAACGGACCTCGCGGGTCTTATTCTTTTGTAAAACGTGCGACCTTCGCTGATTCAGACTTGGACCGTCGAACTGCACAACATTTACATATGCTAATCAAAACAGACGCAGTATATATATATAAAAAAAAGGTAAACAAAAACGTATACACTTCCCTCCACACATACACAAGCGTCGGTCGTCGGCGCTCTCGCTTCAGCTGCGAGCGCTTCATGTTTCCGAGCACTGACTTAATTGCGTTTGTGCTCAGGGACGAGATACGCGGCATTGTTAAAAAGCGGTGGCATTCGCCTTTCAGTATCAGAATCCAGGACGCTTTCAACCGAGAGCTCGTTACTGTGATCGCGCCGTGGCGCCGGCCGGCCGGCCGGCCCGCCCCTTGATCTAATGGCATTGATCTGCAACAGACAAGAGACTCAAAACGACACGTTGTGATTAGACTTGGAAATGTTTGTTGGAAATCTGACTCCGTGGAAAGTAATCATCTCATTCTGCGCAATCATTGTTTACGACCCGCCTCGGGCTCCTCGTTGCAACGAGAGGCGGGGAGAGAGAGAGAGAGAGACGGGGGTGAGGGAGGGGTGGGGGGAGAGAGAGCTGAATCACTAACTAAGCCAGTTGTCGAAAGGGTTGAATGAAGGTATTTGAGCAGGGGGTGAACTGAGAAACGTGATTTGAGGAGCGAGGCGTCGCGCCATCTCCTTCAGACGAATTCAGCTCGGGAAGGAGCTCGAAGGTCGAGGGGGGAAAGAAAAAAAACAACCTTCTCCTCCTCGCCGGCTCGCCGCATTTTTATTTATTTTCTTCTCTCTCTCTCTCTCTCTCTCAAATTTACCCGGGCGCCGCGTTGTTTGCGGGGCGAAAAGAAAAAAAACAACAACAAAAAAAAACACCAACCTGAGCAGTCGCTATTCTCAGATGTCTTCAGCGGAGGCTGTCACCAGACGGCAGAGCGCCATCCGTCTCTGACAGCCCGCCGCTAAACTGGCATAAATATCTGCCCCCACCCCCCCACCCCCCCCCCCCACCCCACCCTGACGATGTGCCAATTATTTCTGCGGCATCAGAGGATCTTGCGAGCCGCTCGAAGCGAAGAGTCGCTTCTGTTGGCTTTAGCCTCTCCTCTTTTGATACGTCTCTTGACACGGCGCCGCGCTCCGTTGCCTTCGAATCGGGGGACTTTGCAGTGACGTACAGAGGACGCCGTGGGCCGAGGTCCTCGGGCCGCCTCGACCGCCCCCTCCCTCCCTCCCTCCCTCCCTCCCTCCCGCCCGTACAGATTACATTAGACGGACAGCGACGGGTCCGTTACAGCCTTAACATGCTCCCCCGTTCGTCGGGTGATTACATCGTCGCCTTATTGATTGTTTCTCGAGTCGAGAAAGAACTTCAAAGTTTTTCCTCCATTTTGAACTTTTTTTTTCTGTCTTGGGTGTGCACGACTGATTTCTGTATGACCTCTTCGTCGTGATTAGGTAGCTCGAGCCGCTCCGCACTTCTGGACCGTTTATAAATGTTGCCCCGAGACTGAAGCTTTCACTGTTTGGCTATTTCATTCTTAATTGTCTCTCATTAGAAAAATAAATTAGCATGAAGGAGACATCGCGGCGGCGGCGGCGGTATTTCGGCTGCGGTCGGCGGGTGTAACGTACCCCTGAACCTTTTTTTTTTTTTTTTTTTTTATATTTGTGGAAGTTTTCAGTGCTCGTTAATTAACGACCACGTCACGTAAAATGTTACGCCAGCTCGGCGCGTGTACTTGCTTACTTTTAATAAATTCTTTCCCGCTTTGTGTTGAGCTTTTTTTTTTTTTTTTTTGAAATGATACTTTTGTTAACTGGATGTTGTGTAGAGTTTAAAGGAGGGTGACAGAGGCAGAGAAACAAAAAGCTGAGGGAGGCAGCCGAATAAGAGCTCTTTATGCAAATCTGACTTCAAAGAAACAGCTGTTCCACAGGTGGAAGGACTTAATCTCCATTTAACATGTCGAGTCTGAAAGTTTTGTTCAACTCGGAAAGAAGTGTGTTGCAATGTACTGTAAAACTACGCTGGCCTAGTTTACAGAGAAGTAAAATATTCTCTCTTTACTTGGAACATGCATCTCCTGAATACCTCTTTGCTCACGTGACATAGTTACATCTATGCTATTTTATTTACAGTAATATGACAACTGAACCGCCCAGCAAAACGTCTGAAGACGTTCCTGCTTTGCACTTAAGTCCAGCATCAACTGTTATTGCTACCTTTCGTTTCTCTACTTTTTCGCTCCCCCATGTTTCATGACTCGCTGTAAAGGTCCATTAATTAACGTATGACCTTTTAAAAACACCAGCAGGAAAGATTGAGTGCTGAAACGCCGGTCGTCCGCAGAGTGACTTCCGACGCCGACTCGGTTACGGGTACATTTTTTTTTAAAAACCCTCCTTCTGTGTTGAACTCGCGGCGAAACGATTTCCGCCGCAGATCCGGTCGTGTTCGTCGATTTCTGTCCCCCGTTCAGATATTTGTGCCTCTCCTCGTGGTTTCTTGGTCACACTGGTGCCATTTCCCTGTAATGAACTGAGGTTATTACCTCGACCGAACCGGTTCGGTGTCTGCGTGACTCCCGGCGGCAGCGGAGGGAGTGCAGAGGTTAATTGCTCAGAGCACTTGTGTTCCATCATAATAGATTTCATAAATTTTGTTGACTTGTTGAAGGCACACTCAATTAAACTTCCCTAAAACCAGAACCCCCCTCCCTCCCTCCCTCCCTCCCTCCCCTTCTTCTTCTTCTCGTTTGATCTGTCCTCTTTTATCGGCTGTTTTCCAAACCAGACAAAAACAAAGATGTGATTTGGATTGCAGCATTAAATGCCAGACCGAACAGATGAAAGATTAATGAGTGGTTCTTACCAGCTCTGTAATCCACAATTTCTCTTTTACAGCCGTCTGAAGGCAGCAGGTATCTGTTCCATCGCAGAGCCGCTCGTTCAAATTTTGCACATCAAGCGAACCGGACTGTTGCAAAACAAGCGCGGACGCGTCCGTGCCCCATGTGCACGACGAGCTTGTTGTTTTGATTGCTTCTTCTGGAGTTTCAATTGGGAGTCGAGAGGCAACGTGTTGGATGCCGGCATGTCGAAAAACGTATCGCGCCGCCAATAAATTAAAAGTTGTCTCCCTGTTAATAACTCCCGCAGCGACCGTCCGCTCCGCCCCCCTCCCCTCCCCCAAAAAACAAACAAACAAACAAAACAACGGCCATCGTGAGCTAACAGAGATCGTTTGAGTTCGGTTTTTATAGCGAGGCTCCCCAAAAAAAACGACAACTTTAAAATGCGCCTGTGCGTCCGAACGGGATGAAGATGAAGCATGCGGGCAAATGTTTCTAAATAAAATATTCACATCCCAGGCAAACATTTTGGTCGTGTACAAATGAAGATGTAAAACTCCACCGGACTTTCATAGTTTATGTCCCCCGTGAAATGTTATCGATCACCGTGATGACGACACATTGATGGCGGATCGATCTTCAGCTTCCAAAAGTGAAATATTCGTCTTTAACTCTCTTCGCTCCCTCTTGGCCAAGTTATTGGTAACACTTTAATTAAGGATGAATTAATTATTATGAAAGGATGCATTAATTCAGCATTGCTTCATGCATTAGCACCTCATGAAATCGTTAAGAAGTTCAAAGTCTTTCACTCATGATCTCGTGCATGAGCAACCCATTAATTAAAGCGTTTAAATAATGTCATCGGTGATTACGATTTATTAAATATCATCACGATGAATTCTTTGCAAAAAAAAAAAAAAAAGTTTTGGACCTCCGCACGCCATGACATCATCGTTAACTCGGCATTAGTTACTCACGAGTTTGTCATGTTTGCGGCCCGGAGATGATGAATGAAAGACTTAGAACTCGTGTTACTTCCTGATCATTCATGAGGTATTAATGATTAAAGCAACGCATGAATTAATGCATGAAGTCGTGATAATTCATGTACCCTTCCTGTAAAGTGTTACCAAATCATGATAATAATCCACTTCATCTCTCTGCTGTGCTCCGCACTTCATGTGTTTTCCCTGCGATGTCTTCTACAATCTCCGCCGTCTCCTTTTCACACTCTTGTCAACGGCGTTTCTCGGCCATTTTGTGACCGTTAGCCGTTCTCAGTCTTTCGTTCCAATCGAACGCGGCGCCGCTCGGGTTTCACAGATTCACGCGGACTCGGAGGGTCTGAATCGGTGAAATCCGTGTCGGTGGACCGACCGGAAAAAAAAAGAAGAAAAAAAACGCCTCCGGGGCCCTCGACTCGAGCCGCGTACGAGAACCCGCCGCGCCGCGCCGAAGCCTTCGCCTGATTTATTCTTCGCTGTCCGCCGTGCCGTCTCCTCCGCGTCCTCTGAATAGAGCAGATCCGTACGGCGTCCGTGTTTCCATCAGCGGTGTCCCTCCCCATCACAGCAGGCTTTCACACAGCGTTGGACACGCTGTCAGCAACAAGGAGTTCTAACCAGGCAGTGACGCTATCCAGTGTCAGCAGCCCCACCGCCTGTCGACCGAGTTTCATGCTGACGGCTTTGCGGAATGAATATTGTAAATCCGGTGGAGAGTTGAAATGCTTTTAAGCCCGAGTTACAACGTGGCAGCCCATGAATATTTGCGAGGTTTTCTGCGGAAGACTGAATGCTCAGTAATGATGACGCTAACGATGAGAATAATGATCTTTCTGAATAGATAATCGGCGCAAAACATGTAGAGCAGGGGACGGAGCAACGACGCGACCTCAAATTGATTTCCAGTTAAACACTTCTAATCGTGTCTTTTACATTAGATTAAAGCAAGTGTGTGGAACTTAAAGGACTTAAAGGCGGATAGATTTAGTTACTGTGACTTCCCAAGCCGTTATAAATCAGATACAACATTCATGAAACATGAAATGTTTGATGATGAAGTGGCCATATATTTATCTGTGCATGTCTCTTTGTTGGCTATGAAGCACAAACACTCCCCGAGAGTTTTCTTTTTCAAGTTTTGAATGTTTTCTTTTTTTTTTTTTTGTAGGGGGTGGGGGTTTCCTCAGGGATTTTTCTCTGAGGATTAAGTCTTTTAAATACTTTTCTTCCTAAAGAGATGATACAGCCTTCCATCCTCCGCAGGCTCCCAGCTCGAATTCAAGTGCAGTCAGACCTGTTATTTCAAAAGCTTCCTCACTCTACCTGTCTTTAAATAGTACTGCTGGGGAGCTGCTGTTCAAGTTAGCCCTCAATCTTCAAGTGCAAATATATGCGGCGTAGAGCTGCTAAAGGCAACGGGGGGGGGGGGAATGAAATAAAAAAAAAATGCTGCTAAAAAATTTGAAGAATTTGGCGCCTGAAGAAACGGTTGGGTTCAATATATAAGCTGAAATACACTGCTCCAAAAAAATAAAGGGAACATTTGAACAACACATCCTAGATCTCAATGAATGAAACATTCCAGTTGAAAATCTTTATTCATTACATAGTGGAATGTGTTGAGAACAAAATAACATCAGAATGATCAATGGGTATCAAAATCATTATCCCACGGAGGTCTGGATTCAGAATCATACTCAAAATAAAAGTGGAAAAAAAAACTCAGATCACAGGCTGATCCAACTTCTGTGGAAATTCCTCAAGACAAGTCCGAATGAGGCTCAGTAGTGTGTGTGGCCTCCACGTGCCCGTATCACTCCCTACAACGCCCGGGCATGCTCCTGATGAGACCACGGATGTTCTCCTGAGGGATCTCCTCCCAGACCTGGATCGAAGCAGCAGTCCACTCCTGGACAGTCTGCGGTGGACGCGGCGTCGGCGGACGGAACGAGACACGGTGTCCCGGATGTGCTGGATTGGATTCAGGTCTGGGGGACGGGCAGGCCGGTCCACAGCATCGATGCCACCTTGAATTAGACGCGAAATATCTCTGCGTTTCAAAAAGACCCTTCATGACTTTTCCCTCAACCTTAAAAACCTTCACTTTAAAAATTTTGCAAATCACACGAGGAAAAAACCCGTCGTTCTACTTTAGCTTCTGAGGAGTTTCGTTTCACGACCTTTTCTGTGACCCCCCCCCCTGAAAACTCACAAAGGCATCGTGGTCCTTTGTAATTCTGATTTCACAGGACTGGTTGTTAAGTTTTCATACCACCGTGTGTCTTTGCAATTCATGAGGCTCAGGATATGAAGATTGTTCTCCAAACAAAAACAAAATCATTGACACTATTGAGCAAAAACTGCATCACCACCAAAATCTAGAAGTAGCACAGCTCACTTGTAGTTTCGTGGTCACAAAGTCATCTGACAAACTACATGAATACACGTTAATAATGTCAACAGCCCTGCTGAATCATCACCTTTATCAACGTTTGAAATTTTGAGAACAAGAGACTGAAGCTGGGCACCAAACTAGAAACAATACTTTCACGACACTGACCGAATTGCCTCCTATCAAAAAGTGTCCAGACATTTGGCACCAGATTCTGATATATAGGCTACATCCACACTCGTACCTTTTTGTTTTAAATGCATCATTTTTTTTCTGGGTAAATCTCATCAGCGTCAGTGAGCCAGTAGAATACAGCAATACCTTCCCTGTAAAGCGTTTAGGAGATTGTATCCACAGAAAATAACTTGGGTTACACTCTCCCCCTTCTAAACTGCATGGAAACTAAATAGTTGTATTGTAATTTTCTTTTTGATAAAATATACTTTAAAAACTTGGTCTTGGAAAAAAAAAAAAAAAAAACAGTTGTTCGGGAACCGGTATTAAAGTCAAGGTATCTGTGCGGGTGTCAACCATTTTTGAACGACACTCAGCGTAAGAAGAGAAGAATATGTTCTTATTTGATTGACAGCGGCCTGGCAGCAGAAGCAAACAACCCGACCTCTGTTCTCACAGTTGCATGGACGAAAGTTACATCCTCTATTTTCAGTTGAGTCATGCCTTCAGACTAGTGAAAAAGGAAAGACAAAAATACAAACAATCTCTTGGATTAAATAGCTCTAGATTATAGAGTATGGAGAATAGAGTTCTTAACTTGTCTAAAAAAGAAAATGCTGCACTACGTCCACGAAGACACTGTTGCTCGTTGTGTGATGCAAATTAAGAAAGGCAAAATGCTTTTCTAAAAAAAAATTTTTTTTTAAAAACTGAAGAAAAAAAACAAAGAAAATCCATCTGATTGTGATTAGAAAAACAAAAATGTAAAACTGTCACACAGTTTTAGAGAAAATCAATACAGAGAACATTTTTTGGGGGGGAAAAATTAGATCATTTGAGGTTGCAGGGTTGGAGTTAGTAGTGGAGAAATGAAAAACACAATAAAACGGGAACATTTGAGAGAGATCCACTGATGCAGACACATTTCTGCTGATATTCAGCTTTACAGGCTCTGACTAAGACCCAAAGGAAGGCGTCCTAAGGCATCGTGATCCAGGCCTCTGTGTACTCTAAGTGGGAGTTGGCAGGTGCATCTAAAGTCTTTTTGGCATTGCTTAGATATGTGGTGTACCTGCTCTGCATGTTATCAATCCCTGCACTCAAAAGGGCTTTTATTTTTATCGATGCGTATGGGGGGAGGGGGGGGAGAAAAGGAAATTAGAAAGAATGAGATTTATTTTTATTTATTTATTTCCTTCCTTATTCTCTGGCTTTCCTGTCTCACTTCTTCATTTTAAAGGAGAGCAGGCTTTACGCTTTTTTTTCTTTTTTTTTTTTTAGCCTGTGGAGGAAAAAAAAAACAAACAAACAAGTATTTGCGTAGTGTTTATAATTAAAGCATCACTTTAAGGGGTCAGTTTTTTTTTGCATTCGCATCCGCCGTGACCCAATGACTTTACCTATATTACGCATTCTCCTGCCACGCCACTGCGGTGAACACCACGGGCTGTTTGACTCCACCGTCGCCGGCGATGCGCTCGTGTAAACAAATTGAATTTAGGGAACCTCGCTAGCGGGGAAGGAACTGCGCAGTCCAGACTCGGCCGCTGAGGGCGGCGTCGCCGATGTTTCGGAGCCCGCTGGAAACACAGTTATTACGGCCAGAAAAGAGTGAACTCACCGCCTACAGTGGCAGCCGGCTTGTTTTGCTATATGGATGATGAAGTTGATGTATGGGCCCCTTGTATGCGCGGAGCAGCCGCAGTCTTTCTGCCAAGTGATGAATAGCATCAATACTGTGGGCTATTGGAAAAGACCGGAGCACACCAGATCTCATCTCAACTCCTCTTTTCCATTTTCCACTTTTTTTTTTGGTCAGATCTCAAATATATTGTATTGTTTTTTTTCCTTTTGTCCTTGGCTCCTCCACCCCCTCCCACCCATTTCATCTATCTATAGACACCCCCCCCCCCGCGCTCCTTTTGTGTAACTTTTAATGAGCTGAAAGGTATGCAAGAGTGAACAGGAAACACTCGACAAAGCACTTTTGAAAGATTAAGGCTGACTAACGGCACAGCGGTGTCTTCGTCGGCTTCGTCTCCTCGCCCTCCTTTTCTTTCTCTGCATCTGTCCACTCGGGCAAGAGGCTGCGGGAATGAGCATCGCAATAGAGGCGAGATTAGAATCGGATGTGAATTGGGGCTGGAGATTGGTTTGTAGACTGAGAATGCCTGAAAATGGAAGATGGAATGGAAGCGGAGGGAAGACAGACGAACAATGGGGGAAGGTCACAGTTAAAAAGCCTGTGTGATAGCATAGCGCCGCTTTGCTTGTGGGCTGGCGGATATTATTGATTGAGCAGAAGAACTCGCTCCCATATTTGCATGGAAAGTAACTATCTAATGGCTCTGGATTTTCTTCTCATCACGTCACCTCTTTTAGTCTTTCATAATGGCATGTTCTTCTCCCGGAGTATCCAGCAGCTGCTTTTGAAGACCGACTGCCGGTCCCGTGGTTTAGGTCGCCCATTAAAGCACTTTCATCCTACATTTCTTGTCATTAGTCACCTCTAAGTGAATTTAATGAGAAATTACTTGTTATAGGAGCCAAAACAGGGTTTGCCACTGAAGACGGAGCACATTAATCCCTCCTAACGACTTATGATAATCATCTGAAGCCTAAAAAAACCTGTGGACTACTCACGGATGTCTAAGGCAGCTTACCCATGAAGCTCATATTGATGGATGTGATGTCTAAAAAATATATATATTTTTTTTTCTCTCGCCGCGTAGGCTTTGCAGCGTCCGAAAAAAACAAACATAAACTGCTTTACAGCACTTGTTGTCGGCTTGCTTGCATTTTGCAGTGTTTGGTATCAAATTATTCCCAAGCACAGGGCTCCCATTGATTGTTTGTTGCACGATGTGTCAGAGAGACAGTCTCCATAAAACTTTCATGTGGTCTGCTTTCCTCTTTTGCCGCTACAGGAATCATTGTTTGGGTGTTAGTTCTCACAAAGGGACTCTATTGATTCTTGCATTTCTTTTTCAACCGTGCTTTTTCCTCTGCTTCCTCCCTCGCAGTGGCAAACATTCTGTGGCGAGAAGAAGGTACGTCTGGAACTGCTCCCGCTCCACGATAGCGTTCATTAAAACTGAGTTAATTGAATTCCTGTAATAGGGTTACTGAACTGTGATGAGGAGGATTAAATGTTTTGATGCTTTGAACGTAGATAATAACCGTGTTGTAGGCTTATTTTGGTTCTGAATGTTCCCTCCGCGCAGCCTCATCAGGTATGTAAACGGGGCTGTTGTCGCTCTCCTCGCAGGTCTCGGCATCGGCAACATGTTCTACGTGTTCTACGAAGACGGCATCAAAGTCATCCAGCCGGTGGCGTGTGAGATACAGCGACACATAAAGCCCAGTGAGAAGCTGCTGGCTCTGCAGGTGAGTGTCCGAGCTCAAGGTTCATGCAGCTTCCTTTTCCAACACTTGACTCGTGTCTGTCTGAGGTGACGCCCACGAGGAGGAGCACTTCGGCACGGAGCACCTTTATGATGTACTTCTGGAGCTTCAAAATAAAAGCGTCTGAGGCGTTTTCCCCCCTAATATAAAAACCCTTTTTTTTTTTTTCCCCCAAAAAAATTACTTTAAATCTTTTTATTTTTCACTTTGTCTTTAAATCCAATGAAAAGACCAAAACCAACCATGAACCTATTCAGCCGACATGTGTTGTTGTTGCATCCAAACACTGATTTAGCTTGTTCCTCTGCGCCATTGAGCTCCATTGTCGCCCAAAATCACAAAACCACTGAAACCACAGTGTGTTTGCTGACATGTTTGCCATCGAACCTGACAAGGGGATATCAATGGTGTGTTTAACCAGGTATTTATCTTGTCCTGTGTGTGTGTGTGTGATTCAGGCCCCAGAAATCCAATATAAAAAGTGAACCTATTAGTTCAGCTGTAATCATTTGTATCATTCAAAGATTTAATTGACATTATTCTGAAGTATTTTAAACTGTGTGCAAAACACGTTCATGTCCAGGATAAAAAAAAAAAGAAAGAAAGAAAACAACAACAAAAAAGCTTTTATTGATTCATCACTGCTGAAGAGTCACAACACAGTTAAATACTCCCCTTAAAATTTACTGTACGTTTGATTGCGTTGCAGAAACTTGTCAAAGAACCACACGATGTAATAAAATAGAAGCATACGAGGGAGCGCCTGTCGGGCATAAATCCAAAACTGTACGATCTCCTCCGCGAGTACGAAAACATTTATGATGCCAGTGTTTTACAGTGAACTCCTGCGAGCTGATAGGAAAGTGTTTGTTGCTGTTTTGAAATGACAGCAGGTTTGTTCTTCTCCGGCCTTAACAAGCAACTCCGGTGTCCTGTTGTCTGACCTGCTAACAGCTACCTGATATCAATCGTGAGCAGCCGGTGGGGTTTAGTTGAGCAAGAAGAGGCTCGATGTCCTGCATGAGAATTGCTGCTCTGCATTTTAGCGCCCAAAATCACCATCGTTGTCGATACGAGTGCGGCCCCGTGATTTGAACATACTGCAGATTTGCATGCTCTCAAACAAGCTGCATTATAAATAGATTTGGCATTTTCTAAGTCAGTGATGGGTCTAAGGACGATGGTGCTGCTTTCTTTCCCTCCCACCTTTTCAAATTAAGGGCTGTGCGTCACTGACACTGCAGATAATTAGTTTTTCACTGAAACCCGACGAAGATAAAAGTTCAAACTAGAAGAGTTCTTCAGGGTGGAGAAGGAAAAAAAAAAAAAAACGACATAAGAAAAGTGACAAAATTACACCTCTGTTAAACGAAAATGTTACGTATCTTCATGTCTGGAATCAAATGTTACTTTACTTAATGATGTACGAATAAAAATAATAATAGTAACTTAGCAACATTGAAAATAGGGCACCAGTACATACACACGAACAAAATTGTATTTAACCTTGATATATAAATGCCTTATGAAGTTGATATGCAAACATCCAGCAGACACACGGCAGAACAAACATTCTGGATCATGTTTCTGGGCACCCAGTCAATTTAATTCCGGTATTCACTCCCTTATTAGCTCTGTTTTTGCTCTCCACCAGCTCCTGGGGGGGGGGGGGGAGATGTCTCTCTGGGTCTCAAACTGCTAAATTCACCACTGTGTTAATCAGCTCCCTTCCATAGTACAGTGGGTAACAAGAGCTCGGAAGGAAGACTAAACCAAAACGTAAAAGCACATTCTGTAAAAAATGAAAACGAGGAGCTAAAAGGGGCTAAAATGTCACGTGGTGCTGCGGAGAACTGCAAAGTCAGCTCCTGATTCTCAGTGGGTTTGACTCTTATTAGAAACACCTTTTTTTTTATGTTATGCAGTCATTCCCCCCCCCCCACCACCACCCCCTCTGTCGATATAAAAATATCGATCAGTGCGGCTTTAAAGCAGCTATTGATAGTGACACCTTATTCTGTTCAGTGTTCCGTTCCACAGAAAACGATGCCCCGCGGACACGGACGGAGGCCACCGTGCAGTCGGTTTAATTTAGTTCACTGAGGGGGACCACATCTAGTCGGCGGCGGAGGGGGGGGGGGGGGACTCTTTACCCCCAGCCTCCCTCTCCGCGTCGCGGTTTATCACTGAAGCTTTCAAGCGGCAAAATATTCAAAGCAGCCGGCTCGTAGATACCCGTTAAGATTTACACGTGTTCTCGACCGGACGCTTTCCACCCCCCCACTCCGAGCTGCCATTCATCCGGGAGCCCCGGCGCTGATTGGGCGGCTGTCGCGCACAGAGCGAAGCCGTGAATGCTCAACAATCAGCCGAGCGTTCCTCCGAGAGGTGTGTTTGTATTAGGATATCAATCACTGCGAGCGCTGCGATCCCAGCTTCCAGCGCCGGATTGCTGCGGGAAACGCACGAGGCCGTTTCTCGGCGCGGGGCTCACGTTTTCTCCGTCGCAGTGGAGCATTGATTGATTCGTTTATGGTAATCGCGCAGCCAATCCATTATCCTAATGTACCCTGCGGAGTGCTCAACGGCGATACGCACCAACGGAAACGCTGCGATGTCCTATTGTTGTGAAGTCAGTGCAGGAAGCGTCTGTATTTACCTTCCCCCTGCGACAAAGGGCAATCTGGGAAGTTGCATTAGCGTCTCGTTCCCGCTACCACGGCGTTGTGTCGAGTCCCGATTTGTTGTTCAATACGATGCTTTCATCGCTTAAAGATAAGGAAGGGTCCTATGAGGACGTATTTCTGAATCTCAGATGTTCCAATGGGACCTTGTTTACTGTTTAGTGATGATTAACATGTCGATTCAGGAGGAAATAACACTTCACGTTTAAACTAACCCAGGCCTTTTTTTTTTTTTTTTTTTTTTTTGAACAAATGGCTGAAACGCTTTCAGCAACGAGCCGAAAGAACGCGAGGGGGCAGATTGAAGATTTGTGAGACTGTTCCTTTTGTGCAGCACAGTGACGTGTACGGAGCAGGAGCGAAGCTTTAACCGTTCGTGAGCAAGTCTTTCCGAGTTATGCGGCTCCATCAGCCTCAGCGCCTGCCGCATATCAAACTCCAGAAATATTTCTGAACTGTGGCCTCGACGGCATTTTAAGGTTTATATTGAAAACAGGAGTTCCCCAGAAATTTGATGTGCGCTTTCTGCTCTTAGTTTCCAGCCAGTGGTGACAAAACTGTGTTTAAAAACTCAGGTGCTGTTTTTCAGCAAGCGAGGTAACTTTGAATACTTACTCATCGAGGTCCTGCCTGCCGCTCCGCTCGGTTGCGCATCACTGCGCTGCGCTCCATTCGTGCGCAGCGGGAGCAGTCTTGGATTTTTTTTTTTTTTTTTTTTATCCGATAATCCCTCATATGTTCATTAAATCCGTGGTGCAAAAAAAAAGCTTTCATTTATCTACCATTTGGTAAAAAAAACGCACAGCGTCTCGAAATACTCCGAAACCAGCGTCGCATCACACTGCAAGTTGCACAGCAGCTTGGATTGAAACCTCGGGGAGACACACGGAGACAATAGGGGTGACTGTGCTTCTACTTCCCTCTTTGACAGCTTGGAGGTTGCTGATTTGCCGTTTTTCAGCGTTTTTCTTCCCCACGGACGGTTGATGTCGTGTCACAAACGTGCGAGCTCGACAAATCACCCTGCGACTTAACTGGGGGAACATCAGAACCCTCTTACTTCTCAAAGTAGCTCTTTTAAATGTCATCATCCACATTCACCAGAGTAAAGACTGGGAATCCTTTGACAATTTGTTTTTTTAATGTTTTACTAGAAATAAAGCACTATACTGTGTTTTGTAGGAATTCAATGATGCACAATGTCATATTCAGGATTTTATCGGATCCATGAAATATATATTGTGTTTTGTACCAGGAGAGTGTAGGAATCTCCATAATAAAAAAACAAAAACATATCTCTGCAGTGTTTAGGAGCTGTCAGTTACCACGTAGATTGCATACATGGAATGCACCCACACATAAACACACACACACACACACACACACTGGCATATGCAAGCGCACATAAACACAGGAAGGATTACAGCCGCCTCCATTCACACCCTCAGCTGTGCATCAGATGTTCGATTTCTCACCTCTTAAAGGTGCAATAAGTGAGATATTTACAGCCCCGTAGCGCAAAATGACCACAGTGTGGGTCTGCGGCGGTGTCACGGGGTTCAAAACCGATGACTCGACGATTGCTGCAGCAGTGCAGCGAGCTCTGGCTTTAAAAAAAAAAAAACGTCTTCGATAACCTTTTTTTTTTTGGATGAGACACACTGACAGATGGTGCTAAAAAGCAGGACACTGCAAAAAACATTATTGTCACAAAGAACTGAGAAGCCTTGTTACGCAGCCAAAAACCCCAAAAAAGGTCAAAGTCTTGAGTTTTTGCGTCCCTGAAATGACCTCTAAAGTGCATCCTTTTTATTTTATTTCGGCTCAAATGAACCCCGCTCCTACTGAGGCGATGCAGAGCGGACGTGATGATCGGAGGGGGCCGCGGTGTCGCCGTAGCACCTCCCTCATCCCTCGATATAAAGTTCAGTGAAGTTTCGTACATTTCCCGACGCCTCCTCCTAACTAAGAGGAGTTGCCCTGTGGGAAGGCAGCTGTCACAGACTGCCTCTGCGGTTGTAAATATGAGAGAATGAGTTCATCCCACCATGCTGGAGCCCTTCATTCATCCTTGCTGGCCAGCAGCTCCCTAAATCGTCCCGCCGAGCCTGGAACAGACGACTGGGCACAGCCTGGAGGCTTCGGAGGGGAGGGTGGGACGGGGAGGAAAGCTCCAGAGACAGAAGGCCGCTGAAGGTTCCTGCGGGCCAGGAAGGCGAGAGCTGCCAGGACTGGAAGCTCGAACAGCCGCAGATCGGTCCGCGGGCTTTGTTCTGCCGATTATGTGTCGGACAAATGGGAGCGATTACGGAGATTTCGCAGGACCTGGAGAAAAGCTCATTTATCTAAGTTGCCAAGATAGCGCGACTCGCATCAGCATAGGTGATAAGGCTGCGAGTAGTAAACAACGCAGAATAACGACTGGGCGAAGGTAATTGTTTTTTAATGAGACGTATTTCCCTGTAATATGAAAAACAATTAGCTCAAGGGGACTGTGTGTGTGTGTGTGTGTGTGTGTGTGTGTGTGTGTGTGTGTGTGTGTGTGTGTGTGTGTGTGTGTGTGTGTGTGTCTTTATTTTTGCAGGAGGAGGTGTGCCCCACATCACCGGAGGAGGCGGTCCAGAGGTGCGTGTGGTCATCGGCGGTCAACGTCAAGGACAAGTTTATTTATGCGACACAGCCGACCTTGGATCGAGTGCTCATAGTTGACATCCAGTCTCAGAAGGCCGTCCAGGTAATTTTCCGACCGAATTGGAAAACCGGGGTTCATGTCAATTTTGCCAGCAAACACTCAGAGGGTTTGACAATTTGTACACGGAGCGAGAAGAAGAAGAAGAAAAAATAAAATATATATTAAATAAATAAAAGCGAAAAGTTCTTTCTCACAGAAATTTGGCCTCCATCTCTGCCAACAAACGTCAAGGTTGCCCAATCCCCCGCCTCCTCCTTTCAATGTTCCCTCAAAGATTGAAGGCAACATATTTCACAAATGGCCTTCGATACATCATTACTTCATATGTGTAATTTCTGTCATTGATTTGGAGAACGAAGGACACATTTCTTCCCTCAAATCTTACCCTTCCACTAAGAATTCAACGTTGTACAATACGATGTCCTTCATCATGAAATTCAATTATTTGGAGGCACTGGACTGCGAGCTCAAACACTCAAACTGAGTGTGGACTTTATTCAGACTTTTTTTTTTTTTTTTTTTGGAAACAACATTAGATATGCTTGGACCTAAAATATTCTATTTGAGTAATAATTCAGTGGGATACTAATCCATTGGAGCGAGCGCTGTGCTGCAGCTGATATCGGTCCCGGTGAGCCTCGGGCCAGAAGCTGCGGGCTTTAAAGCACATCTGACAGCTGCTGGAGTCTGTCATGTGAACAATAATGCAAACCATATCTCCGCTTCGCTATCTTCCGCTAATCAGAGACCCTCAGAGCTTGTTTTTTTTTTTTAGTGGACTGAACTTAAGTACTGCTACGGAAGAAGTATGAACTTGTGTTGTCCTTGATCATCTTCTTTTTTTTGTTGTTGTTGCTTGTTTTGTTGCTGCTTGCTTCAAATTACCGCGGCTGTGCGTAATAGATGTGCCTGAGGGATAAAGAACAGCAACACCGTGTTGTTGTTGTTTTTTTTTTTTATTTCTAAAGAATTAAACAAATCCAGTTAAATATCAAAGAGCTTGTGAAGCTGTGAGAGAGGAGTCACATTCAGCTAAACACCACTGAGGACCTGCTTCTGTTCAGAGCCGACATTAAAAGTCACATTTCTATTAAAGTAACTGCAGTTGACGAACATTAGAGTCTGTACTGTGCCCCGCAGCCAGTGGCTAAATAGTAAACACTGCCAGGCGACGGGCGTACAACGCGGCATCCTCTCGAATGTCTGCCAGCCAATCGTAACGCAGGGTCCGGTTTAAAGTAATTGATTGCGGCTTATTTCAGCTTATTTCTCGTTAGCGTTGTGGCTTTGTGAAAACGTTCCTCTCTCAACCACCGTCGCAAAGATTCGGGGATACTTTACTTAACCAGAATTGTCCTTTAAAGAGGAACTGCACGCTAAATGGAAATCGTTGCGATGCACACATTATTGGGGATTATTGTTTGGACTTGTTGGGGATTTTTTTTTTTTTTTTTTTTTCCAACCAAGCCCATATATACTCATATGCGTTTCCCTACAAATGTTGGCTAAATCGATTCAGGAGAATCTCACCGTGAGTCACATCAATATTTTAAGCCCCGTCGGTGTAATAACTCCTTAATCATGCCCCTCCGTTGGAAAATAAAATATGAAACAAAGTGTAGGCTCCATCGGTTGTTCTGGGTCTGATTAACATTTCATGCCTTCTGCTGCTCAGCTCAGTTTTGGGTTGAAGCTACAGGTGGTGCCACGCGAAACTTTTTTTTTTTTTTTTTTTTTCCAGACTTCTCGGCCAACGATAGCTGATCAAAAGTCTCGGTTAATTCTTAGATCTTTAATTATAATTTATAATTAAGTTACACGCATGAGCCCTCAGTGAATTCGACGAAGGGATCTGAAAGGAGTCGTGTTCAATGAAATGCTGCCAAACAACCAACCAACCTTAGTTTTGAATACAGATTCCAGCATTTGGTCTCATCTTCGTCCTCGAGTGTTGGGATTTTTTTTAATTTTATTTTTTATTCTCCGTGATAAGAGTCCTTCCGGTTTCCTCTCTTGTCTCCGAGTTTGGCAGTGCACCAACGCTGCTCTGC
This sequence comes from Brachyistius frenatus, assembly GCF_029030835.1. Taxonomy (NCBI): domain Eukaryota; kingdom Metazoa; phylum Chordata; class Actinopteri; family Embiotocidae; genus Brachyistius; species Brachyistius frenatus. The sequence goes on from NW_027210637.1 coordinate 818,465, forward strand.
TCCGCTTGAACCGGAGATCGAAAGTGTTTCTTTTTCTCAGCCTTCAAAACGTCTTTCTCACCTTTTTGTTTGACTGCTAATCCCCGACCTGATCCATTTCATAGAAACCGCAAATGTCGAGACCTACACTTAACCTTCACGTTGATGTCGTGCCCGAGTAACCTTCGAGACTCGCCTCTTCACGGGTTCCGTCGCCTGGCAACCTTTTGTTAGATATTGTAACATGGCAACACCTGCCGTTTCCTCCCCATGGATGTTAAAATAGGCAGCCACCTCGCCATTTTTTTTTTTTTTTTTTTTTACCTCAGGGGTGGGGGATACATTTTTTTGGACAACATTCGGCACATTTCTAGTGAGCAGCGTTGAGTTAATTCATCAGTGTCAGTGAGTTGTTTTGTTTTTTTGTGGGGGGTGGGAGGGGGGGGGGGTAATCCAGGGCTGCCCAGATCCCCGCAGATGTTCCTGACACCGTGATGGCTGTTTACAGCACGCCAACCTCTCGGGGACGTGCCAGTAAACAGGTTGGCGTCCCAGAGTCTGTCACAAGCTCATTATTCAGTCGCCTGGAGGTTGTTTTTTTTTTAGCTTCATTGCATTATATTACTAGTTGTTAATTAATCACCTGAACCCATCACTCGTCTCGAATAACAAGAGAGACATGAGTTGTGTTTTTGTTTTTTTGCTCTCCCTGCTTTCCATTTTCTCATTGAATTATTAATATGATTGATGCGCGCGCGGTAATAATAACAAGCAAGCTTCATTTTGAAATTTGTAACCAATTAAATTCTCGGTGAATATATATTTTTTTCTTCTAATGAACTCGTTGCAAGTTTTGCATGTTAGAAGTAGTTAATTGCAAAGTGCACGTGGGTAAATGTTTTGAAGTGGCTGGTGGGGTTCTTCGCGCTCCGTCTCCGACTGATCCGCAGTCTGCGCCGAAGTTACCCGAGCATATTGGCGGAGGATCTCGATAATCTCCCTCATCCGGAAAATAAGTTGTTAGTCAAGAGGAAAAGAACAACGCGAACACCTGTTTCCTCTGATGACTACACGCTCCCAGACTAGTTGGCGTTCTTACAGATATTCCCCTCTTATTTGCTTTAACTCTCTGAGGAGCCGCTCTCCTCTCTGCGATACAATATATATTTTTGCCGAGGTAAACAATGCTATTTGGACTCCACTGAAAAACAAATCTTATAGAAACTAAAGTTGCTGTAAAAAAATAAATAAATAAATAAATAAATAAAGGGGGTTGGGGAGTGTAGGAATACGAGGCTGGAATCATTTCTTCTGGGAAAAAAAAAAAAAATACAAAAAAATGGGAAGGTGATTACTTTTTCCTTTGCTGTCGTTGAGAGTGAAGCTCCTTGCATGCATCCTTCTCCCCTGTGCTTTCCCTTATTCCCTTTGAGCTCGGCTGTCTGTCTGCACTCAGGCGGACGCAACGCGCGAGGAGTTTCTCTTTGTCACACGCGACTCATCCATTGTTCTGACTTGGAATATTGCTGCCGTGTGTCGAGGAAGGGATAAAGACTGAAAGCAATTACTCCAGCGGTGGCGAAGCAATCGTGTCTGTCACCACTTGATTTGAAATGCAGCTCAACACCAAACACACCTTATATATAAAGAAGCACACCTCCAAGCCCGCCTTGTTAAAAGAAAGACTTGCTCCCGTCAACCTCCCCCGATGCATTAGTCCGCAGGAAAACTTTTTCAAAAAGCATCGCCGCCGCACATCAAAGAGCGATCTCTTCAAAAGCAAAGTCTAGATTGCCTCGGATTGTTATTCCGCCGCCCTGCTGTCTTTAAAGCTCGATTTTTCTCGCGTGTCCCCCTCCCAGACGGTCAGCACCGACCCGTTCCCTGTGAAGCTCCATTATGACAAATCTCACGACCAGGTGTGGCTGCTCAGCTGGGGCGACATGGAGAAGAACTTCCCGACCCTGCAGGTAAAGCCCACGCTATTATCCTTTGTCGTAATGTATTCTCTCTGCACAGTTTTTTGGTTTGTTTTGTCCTTGTGAAACAGGCGGGATACTGAGACAAACAAGCACGGAAGACGCGAACGTTTCGAGGCCGAGTCGGGATTGCTTATTTGTCCCTTTTAATATCTGGTCGAAACGGCGCTGATGTTCTTGATTTAAGAAGCGACAGAAAATTGCCAAGGGGAAAAAAAAATGCGTATCACCACGCAGCAGCTACCGAGTGGTACCGAAAACAGTCGAGACCTTCAACCCTAACTGCTAAACAAAACTTTCCGTCCTTAACTTGGAGTAACCTACACAAGTTAGTTCACACCGTCTCCTACAGACAGCTCAGCGGCCGGCCGCCAGTCAAACGCATCCGGACTCCCGACCAGCTCCTTCTCTCTCTCTATCTCTGTGGCTGTTTAATCGCGCTGCTCTCCACAAGGGGGATTTTTTTCAGATGGACTTATGACCCTAAAAACGCACCCAGGACTCACTTTAGTCGCGTACTGCTGCTTTCAGGAAAGGTCAAAATAACAGGTTCACAACATGTGTCCAAAAGCACGTCAGCACTTCTGAATAACCTGTACCGCGTAAATATCTACCGGCCTCAGGCCGTTGGTTATGTTGAACTCTTTCACGACGTAAAACAGATCAAACAAGAAAATACTCGCATGCAAGAAGCTCTCATCAGCAAATACTTAACGTTTTTGCTTGAAGGGTGGCAAATGAGTTCTTAACAGATTTTTTTTTTTCTCGTAATCAACGAATCCTAATAGCTCGGGGTCACATTATTGTAAATAAAGGCACCCGACCCAGGAACTTTACATCTTTTTACTGCTGATTATGCACAAAAAAAAAAAGTTTGTGTAAATGTTCAGAATGAAATCTTTTGCACAGTATCGTCAACAAAACCATTAAGCTCAGCAACGTCTGCCGCATTTGATTATTTAACAGGTTTAAAATCAAAGTTTATTGCAAGTTTCCACCTTATTAAATGTCAATTCCTCCATTGTGTCCCCTTTTTTCCCCCAATATGACCTCGGCGCATTAATCACTCTTTCAATTGTTGATTTGTTTGTCGTGCCCAGAGTCCGCTTACATTGCAGTGTGCGAGTATTTCAACTGGGACACATTTTCAATAGTCTGAACCAGCGTATTGGATTTTGAATGAAAGACGTCACATTAAAAGTTGGATCGATATAGAAGAAGAAGCTGATAATAATACGCCTGCCGATAAAACGTTTTCGTAATTATCTGTTTTGTGTACAGCGGTTTCATGATAGCTACAAACGGCGCCGCCGTCAACATGCGTTGGCGACGACGCTGCGTGTCACTATGACACACGCTGCTATAAATAGAATCAATACGTAATAAAGGGTGTTTTTCTCCATTCGTTTCCTTCGAACTGTCGTCTCCATTCGGCTCCACCGTCGAAAGATTTTACTGGAAAACCCGGCTTGTCATCGCCTCGCACACAAATTTCATAATGCAGGGTTTTGGTCTGTGGCAATTTGCTCTGCGCATTGTGGCACAATCAAAAGCAAAACGCGGCCCACACACAAGCGCATGTCTGCGCGCTTCTGTGCATGCACAAGTATTATTTAGGCACCCAAGGACGCACCGGCGCACATCACGCCTCCCACTGAGCAGCTCCGCCGCCTCAGCCGCGAGAGGAGACGCTGCGTTTCATCGGCAAGAAATGAAAAATAAAACATGTCAGTTGTTACGCGGTGTTTCTTTTTTTCTTTTTTTTTGTCGATTGCGAGCTCCAAATATTTATGAGGTGAAGACTTAAATGATGCGGCGCTGAGCGCATTCATCAAGCTCGTGTTAAACACCCACCTGCTTCTCCCGTCGTTCGCCAGGTGATCAATCAGGCGAGCGGACGAGTCTCCCACCACACCGTTCACACGCAGCCGGTCGGCAGGCGCTTCGACCGGGTGGACGACTTCTTCATCCCCGCCTCCAGCCTCATCATCAACCACATCAGGTACGTCCGAGCGTGATCCGGCCGCGCGCTAATGCAAATTGAACCGGAAATTAAATTCACCCCACTGCCGTTTTATTCACTTCGCTAAGAATATCTACAGCACTGATTTTCTGTGTGTGTGTGTGTGTGTGTGTGTGTGTGTGTGTGTGTGTGTGTGTGTGTGTGTGTGCGCGTGTGTGTTTTTTTTGGAGAATGCCGCGGCGGTCACCTGAGCTGCAGCCGATAATCTCTAGTAAAACACAAAGCAAAGTCTTTAGCATGAGCTAAACTGAATTAAATAAGTTTAAATGTAAATGAACAAACCACAGTTTGGCGCCGGTAGTGACCGTATTTGGTCAAGCTGGGGGCGGAGCAAGCGGTGGATCTGACTCGATCTGATCGGAAACCCGGTGACACTACGCCTCGCCCTCCGATAGCCGTAACCTGACTGCACCACAGACATGTCAATCAAACAGACACGCCCCCCACCTCCACCCCAAAAAAAAAAAACCTCCCCAGTTCGACAGGCGTTCGGGTGATTCAGGAGGTCGGGAACTTTCTCACTTCCTTTCCATAATAATCTCAGCTGGGACTCAGTCCAGCTGCAGCTGCTTAAAACCCGAAGGTGGATGCACATTACTCTTACCGGCTATAGGCAGCGTAATTATGTCTAATGATCCGGAGTGCTGAGTAAGTTCTGCTCAAAACTGAACTTTTTTTTTTTTTTTTTTTTATTTTTTTATTTAAGAGCAGTTTGTTTTTGTACATTTTGAAACGGACTCGCAGACTGTTTCTGTGTCAAACGGTCAAACAGTCTCAGGACTGGAATCGGGCAGCAGGATTATTCACACACACACACACACACACACACACACACACACACACACACACACACACACACACACACACACACACACACAAAACACTCATAGAGAGTCATTGGTGTGCTGAGACTAGAATTATTTTCCTTTTATTCTCACCAAGATAAAAAAAAAAAAAAAAGTCAGCTCGGAAAGATAAAAACCAAGATAGTGGCCGGTGGGGTGAGGGGGTGAGGAGGAGGTGGGTGAGGAGGAGGGGCTGGTACCTGCTCTTCATCATTTCAGTTCGACAACAGAAAGCAGACATGCGGAATGCTGAGTGCATCGAAACGCCGCTGTGGTTTTCACATGTCACGATCAGCTGTCAGACCCGGACTTAAAGTGGACGGAGGGGGGGGATAAAAAAAAAAACAAACAAAAAAAAAAACAGCCCTGTCCCAAATGATCGGCTAAAGTCACAGAGAGGCCAAGAACAAGCAGGAGGTCGGCAGGATTTCAGGATGTTAACGGTCTCCCGGAGAGGAGGAGGAGGAGGAGGAGGAGTCCTGTGTGTGTGTGTGTGTGTGTGTGTGTGCGTGCGCGTGTGTGTGTGTGTGTGTGTGAACGGGGTTGCTAGCACAGCTGTAATTAGATCCTCTGAGACCTGCAGGGAAGATTGCAGGAAAGTGTGACCACCGTGTTTTTTTGGTTTTTGGTTGTTTTTTTTTCCCTACGTGGTGTTTGAAAATCGCCGTCTTTAATGGCCGCTTGCTCATCTCACTGTACTTTCCCGCCGCTGCCGGGGTTCTCTCGTTATCTAGGAAATCTGAAGCACCCAGAACAGAGGCCGCTTGACTACAACTGTAATTAGGGAGTAATATGGATCAAATCATCTGTCGCGGTTTAACTACTGTATGTACACAATCGTTTTCTTCAGTTAATAACCCGACGGCTCATTCATTCGACTATCAAATGTCAGAAGACGTCCATCGCGAGTCCCATCAGCTCAAAGTCACGTCTTCATATTGTTTGCCTTATTCTATAATACAAAACAAAGTAAAGCTCCTGGTTTTTACATTTGAGCAGCTGGATTAAGGAGATTTTTTTTTTTTTCAGATTGAAAAATAGAAACAAAATAAACAGATGGTGAACTAAACAGTTAGTTTCTTGGTCCAGAAGTGTTATTCTACCGTACACAGGATATTGTGATGTTTAATTTTGCTGGAAAATCATGGAAGAAAGAATAATGAGGACAATATTAACCGGACAGGAATGTATAGTTTTAGCTCAATCCAACAAACCTGACAAATTAATATTATTACAGTAAACCGAAGGATCCATACTTTATGTTGTTTACGCCATAATCCAACTCCGAACCTGTTTTAATGTCGCGGCCGAAATCGAGGCGAGTTTTTCTTCCCTTCTTGACAATCCTCCGTCGTCCGGTTGGAGTTATTCTGTGCCGTGAGCAGCCGTCTGGTCTTCTGCTGCTAAAGCCTCGAGGTTTTGACTTGTTAGTTATTGTTGCTTTTCTATCAGCTTGAACCAGTTTGGTCGTTATTCTCTGACCTCTGCCAGCAAGGAGATATTTTCGCCCAGCGAGCCGCCGCCGGAAGATTTATCTTCTTCTGAGCCGTTCTCTGTAACCCCGAACAACGGTTGTGCATGAAAGTCCGTGTGGACTGAAAACACGCAAAAACAGCACCGACAACCGTTCAAAGTGCCTTGAATCACCTTTTCTACCACATTCACACGGCCGGTTTGAACTCCAGCAGATCCTCCTGACCTTATGTCTGCCTGCCAAAATGCAACGAGCCTCTCCCGCATGATTGACTGATATTCGCTGTTATCGAGTGGTTGAACAGGTGGACTTAATGAGACCTATTGTGACCTAATGTGACCTAATGTGACCTAATGTGACTTAATGTGACCTAATGTGACCTAATGTGTCTTAATGTGACCTAATGTGACCTAATGTGACCTAATGTGACCTAATGCGACCTAATGTGACTTAATGTGACCTAATGTGACCTATTGTGACCTAATGTGACCTAATGTGGCCTAATGTGACCTAATGTGGCCTAATGTGACCTAATGTGACCTAATGTGGCCTAATGTGACCTAATGTGACCTAATGTGACCTAATGTGACCTAATGTGCATTTGAAGCACACAAAGCACTCTGGATCTATACACGTCGACGTTGTTTCTTTTTACGTGGACAGCCGTTTTTATTGCAGCTGTTAGGAAAGCTTAAATTAACTGCTGCCTCGTGGCTCCCATTTGTTTTATTTTTATTTTTTTTATAACTCCACACAGGCTTTTATCTGTTGGCAGGAACACGCCATCGATTAGTTGATTTAGCAACATGAGCAGCGTGTGAGCAGCCAACGTATATTCAGCAACTTCCGGGGGATTGTTTGAAGACGGGGGGGGGGGGTGGGGAGATTCCCTCAGCAGCGTCCATTAAGCCAACAGGAACTTCTGGGGGCCGTTCATTCGTTAACAGCATCGACTTGCAGTCAGGCAACTCTACAAGTCAGCAGAAAAAAAAAAAAAAAAAAAAAAGAGCTGTCATTTCTTATTTATACCCACGTTTTCTGCACCCTGCAGCCCAGGCTGCCCCGCACCTCTTTATCACACATTTCTAATCATTGCACTGACTGCCTTTTGGCAAAACAAGCCGAGCGAGATGTTGATGCGATGTTTATTTACTTCTTCTTTTTTTTTGCGCTGGAGGACGGGTGAGCAAGAACTGCTGTGTCATAGATATATATCTTTTCATTGTTGCGCTCTCTGTTCGTGAGCTTTTTTTTGTTTTTTTTTTGTGCCCTCGGGATCTTCGACTGAACTGCGGAGCAAACATTACTTCGGGGTTAAGTGTTCAGACTCTGCAAACCGACGCGGAGACGAGACGATAACACGCCGAGCAGCTCGGGCTGAACGTCGCCCTCCCGCTGTGCGGAAGAGGGGAGAATCTTTAATGCATTAATCATTGGTACAAATGACAAACAGCAGCTGTCAGGTTGGCAGAGAACAATCTGGGTCTGCCAATGAAGCAGCCCAGCTGTGTTGACATCAGAGGCCTAAACAATGCTCGCTTATTAATTTATCAGACACCGGTAAAAAAAAAAAAAAAAAAAAGAAGAAAGATCTGAATGTGGGGAAAAGTAATCATTTCTTTGCAGGATAAACGCACCGTTGACCTTTTTGCTTCTGAGCAGGTCACCGATGTATCGCGCCACGTGTACACAAGTCATCAATCTGTTACAGCTGCCACAACATTGAACACAATCCACGGCTGAAACGATCCCAGCACTGTTTGACAGAGTTATCGTCTGTCAATCATCAGTGGATGAAAAGGCGTTTTAGTTTTAAACTGCATAATACGTTTTTAAATGTTCCTCTCCTGAACGCTCACCCGTCTCGTCTCGTCTCGGAGATGTGTTTTGTTTTGTTTGTTTTGTTTTTTTTAAATACCGGTGGGATTAAGAAGCAGCCTGTTTAGTGTCAGAGGGCTCCCGCTGAATTTAATCTGCCGGTTGTAGCTTTCCAAGTCGGATTGTTTGACGGGAAAATGAAAGACCGACAAGCTTCAAACAGAAGAATTACAAATCTGTCGTCATTCAGGAGTCTTCATGAGACTCAGACAATGAGAACCGGGTCAAAGTGATGTCACGTTTTCTTTAGCAGTTCAAAGTATATCTGAAACAAAAAATAATAATGTAAATATCATTTATTTTAAAGTGATGCAACTTGACGTGATTTAAATTGAAAATTCTCATCTCACAGATTCAACTGATGTTTAAAGGACAAAAGATGGGCTTGTTATGCAGATTGGCAGCTCACGTGTAGGAAGACATCATTTAAACAATAATATTGGCCTTTAATGTCAAAGACAACATTATGATGTCAAAAATCCATCTTATAATTAAAATCACAACACATCTGCATGGTAATCGGAGCATCTTATTTACAGCAGATTGTCCTGAACTCGGTTTGTATTTCCGGCTATCTAAAGATGGGAGTGGCAGCAGATACAAGCACCAAGAAACGACATTGTTTTATCTTTGACACCACGTACGCTGTGTGTTTTTAACAAAGCGTATACAATGCATCAGCTCCCAGTACATATTTCATGTTTTGTTTTTGTTTTTTTATTGGGTCAGAACACGCTGGGAGACTTCAGTGCTCACACTTTACCGATGACTCGGCTGATCAGGTTAAGTTTGACATTTCTCACAAATTTAAATGAAAAACAAAATGACGGCAAAATCGAAGATATTGACAAAAAAAAGGAGCAATTTTACTTTGACCCAAAAGCAAGAAGAAAACGTGCCACCGGTTTCTGAAAAGATGCGACTGATCGTTTGATCTCAACGCGGTCTCGGTAACCGGAAAATGGGGAAAAAACACTTTCGTTACAGATTTCCGCATTTGCGTTACGCCATAGAAACCACGTGGTCGTCGACGGCTGCAAAAACAACAGAAATCGGATCTAAAAAGTATTTGAGGCCGACTGACCGGAGAGGAAAACCTGCTTTCTGCAGCGTGAACGTCACATCTGCTGAAGATCGTTTCATACTTTGTTGTTAATTTGTGCACAAACTAAACAACGAGCTCATCTCCTCATTCGACACTGTCACCGAATTTGTGTGCCGATTCAATACATAATGCGATTTTTTTTTTAATATATATATATATATATATATATATATATTTCGGCTACCGTTTAAAACAAACCAACAGCTCTCTGGTTCACTTTTCTTCAAGTGCCGATGTCAACAAGTTAAACCGGCCCGGCCTTTATGAAGCTCGTTCAAGTCGAAATGGTAATTAAATAGCGGTTGAAGAATCAGCTTTAAAAAAAAAAAAAATCGTCAAATAATCTCATCTCGACGAGCCCTCCCGCTTCGGACCCGGCGGACAGGACGAGCCGTGGATCAATGATTCCCTTCGCAGGGACGATTATGTGCTCCGTGGCTTTCAAACGAGACATTTTCTGTTCACGGGAACAGACATCTCGGTGTTCGAACGGCATGAAAGTTGATGAATGGCGGCGAGGTTGAAGCGGCTGCCAGCATCGATCAGCTGCTATTCGCTTTTTAATTGAGGCCTGTCGGCTCCTTGCGTATTTCCCCTCCGCCCTGTTCGGCTGTTAATGTGCCATTAAGAGATTCGTTGGGTTTCTGTAACGAGCGGCATTCGCGCTGATCCGCGCCCACGTACGGCGCCGCTGTAACTCCATTATAAGGGGCGACATGTCGACGACGCCAGACTGCCGGCGTGATGACTGTCAGAGGCCAGAATTTAGCTGTTCAAGTGTTTCAATAGACCTCTCAGCAACATTTAATTATTATTATTTTTTAATTTTTTTTTTTTATGCCAGTCCAACAATTTTCATAATTACCCAGTGTAAATCAATTAGCGTTCTTCTTTCCCTGCCGAGCGGCATCGTGACGCTTTATTCGAAGCTCCCATTCGCTGCTTTAAACATTTATGGGCCATTTTACAGGCAGATTTCTTACTTAACACAGGAAATAAAGGAAATTGATTTGCAGACGCCGTGCCTGATTCAAATACCTTTTTGATATTAATTTTACTTCACGAGATGTCCTGCTGCTTTAATCGTTCGGAAAGGCTGGGAAGCAGTTGCAGGCTAAATTTATAAAAAAAAAAGTTTTTTTTTTTTTTTAAAGTAAATTTAAGCTGACTGGCGCTAAATGCTAGCTGCTCAGTATGAGGTCATAAATCCTTAAAAAAAGAAAAACATAACTATCTGGTCATAAATCAAAGCGTTTAACAATTACAAAAATCAACCTGATATGGCGCACGATATAAAAAAATTTAAAAAAATACAGAGATTATTGATTTATTTCAAGGGGAGACATAAATGTCATTGAAATATGATCAAAGGTTGTTGAGATATTTCACTTGAAACTACAAATTCTGTCTTGAGAGGAAAAAGTCAACAAAACGTCTACAAAATGAAAACTTTCACCTGCTGTTGGCGCTGCGTGAAACTCGAGATCGGCATAAAGTTATTCATTATCTTGCGTCGCAATAATTAACGCAAATTCATAAAATCGTGGCAATAGTCGCAGGAGTTTGAAATTTTGACGCGAAAAAAGCGTCGTCAATAGAAGCTCCGCATGTAAACATTAGGCCTACGTGTTGAATTCATATTAAGTAAGCCATCGTCTAAAGCTCTTATTTTGACAGCGGACGTCGCCTTTGTTTCCTGTTTTACGTCTTTTTTGTAAAACTACGTCGCTTTTATTATTTTTTTTTTTTTTGTAACTGAGCCCCAATGTTAATAAATAAATGAAAAAAAAAAAAACATATCGAACATATTTTTGCAAAGTGCAGCACGCTTATTATCAAAGGAGGTGATTTACGTATGACGCTTTATCGATTATTTGTTGTTGTTTTTTTCTTGAGTCGCAATTTTCCGCCAAATAAAACCTTTTCGATCGGGACGGTCACGACGATAATCAGCGCAGGGACTCACCCGTGTCCCGTTTCAAATTTCGCGGCGATCCATCCGGCGGCCGACGGGGCGCGATGGTGAAAAAACGATGCCGTGGCTCAAAAAGCGTCGCCGAAGCCGAACCGGCGAACGCGCGTCAAACGCCGACCGGCACCCCCGGAGAACGCGTGTCCCAATTTGATGTTCACGAGCGCGAGCGTTTTGTTATTGATCGAATCTTTTCCTGTGTTTTTCTCCAGGTTCGGTCTCATCCTTCATCGAAATGAGCCCGTCCTCCACAAGATCGACCTGGAGACGACGTCGTACGTGAAGAACATCAGTTTGCGGGAGTACAATTGCATCCCTAAGTCCGTGGCCTACACCCACCTCGGCGGCTACTACTTCGTCGACTGCCGGCCCGACTCCACCGGCGCCGCGCCGCCTCAGCTCGTCTTGGACGGCGTGACGGACAGCGTGGTCGGCCCAAACCGCGACGTCACCGGCACTCCGTACGCGTCCCCGGACGGCCACTACCTGGTCACGGTCGACGACGGCGACGGCCTGATGAGGATCCAGACGATCTCGGAGAGGGGCGAGATCCGGGAGCCGTTCGACATCCACACCAACCTGCACCTGTCGGACCTGGCCTTCCACCGCTCCTTCACGGAGGTCCACCAGTACAACGTGTTCGGCAGCTCCGGCCGCCAGACGGACGCTCTGTTCGTGGAGCTGAGCACCGGCAAGGTCAAGATGATCAAGAGCCTGAAGGAGGCCACCAAGTCGTTCGAGTGGCCGTGGAGCAGCAGGAACCGGGTCATGGTGGGCAGCGAACTGTTCGGGCAGTACCTCATGACGCCGTCCGGAGAGTCCCTCTTCATCCTGGACGGACGGCTCGACAAGCTCAACTGCGAGATCACCGACGTCCCCAGAGGCAACGTGGTGGTGTGGGTCGGGGATTCTTAAGGTCGGGCGACGTCGAGACCCAGCGAGCTTTGTTTCCCTTCGAAGGTACTGTTGCACTGAATTCTGTTGCAGATTCTTTCATTTTGTGGGAGCGCGATAGTGAAAAAAAACACACAAAAAAACAACCCACAGATTCAGAAACCAAATTGATTTGTAACTCCATCGGATGAAAGACTGCCATCTCTCCCCACCCCCCCCAAACGAAAAAAACAACAAAAAATACGTGAGGGCATAATTGATTGACGCTGTATTTAAAACAAGTTTGTTTTTTTGTTGTTGTTTTTTTTAAATTCCACCTTTCTGGGTCGACAAAGTTGCTCGTGAAATTTTTCCAGAAATATTGATATGAATCCGTAAATGTGCACAACTTATTATTCGGTTGTATTCAGTGCGTGGGAATGCTGTAGATAACCTGTGAACCAAACGAATTCAATTGAAATCGGCAAAAATAAATATATATAAATGTCCCGTGTGTGTCCGGATTCACCCCTCGTAATTTAAATTAAACCACCCCCGGCTTGTTCCTGTGCCTTCAAGGAAAAGTTTCCCTCCGTCAGAGGAATCGCGCGATTACTTGCGGAGCGACTTGCAGACGACGCCTCGTTCTTTGACCCCCTCATCCACGGCGAGTGTTAGTTCCTCACAAATCGCCCGCTCTTCGTCCGTCCGTCCCGTCCCGTCCGTCCGACGCAGCCGACTCAGTCCAATTAAAAACGAGCCCCTGCTGTGATCCCCTCCTCCCCCACCCCCCGTTTGAAGTGGAGACCGAGCGGTTCATTATGGTCGTGCGCTCTTGTAACCTTTGATCCGAAATTATAACCGGCCTCGGAAGGTTTTGAAAGATTTTTTTTTTCTTTTTTTTTCCCCTTTATAGTCCAAAGCAGAAAAATGAAAGTCAGTGGCGATGTTAGTTAAACTGTACCAGCTTTATACACAACACATTGTGAAATTGAAAGTATTTCAAAATGTTCTTCAGCGAAGAGTCAATAGAGCACCTAGTGTGTGTGTGTGTGTGTGTGTGTGTGTGGAGAAAATTCTATCATAACTTCAATATCCTTGGACCAAAAAAAAAATAAATAAAAAGGAAGAAGAAGAAAGAAAGAAAGAAAGAACAAAAAAAAGAAAAGAGAAGCATCTTTAGAGTCTAGTTAGATGTGGAAAAACATGCATCGTCTGCTCCGTTTGCGCGTTTCAAGTGGGTGTTTTTAACGTGAAGTACCGATGACCTCGCGGCGGGGGGGTGGGGGGGAGAGGAGGGGGAGGAGGTCGTGTCGTGTCGAGGGGTCTTCGAGGAGAAGCTTTGAATGCGAGACGCAGCTCTTTCTAAAAAAAATAAAATAAAATAAAATAAAAAAAAAGCTCCTGCAGTAGATCCGTAGCTGGCAAAGTCAACGAAAGTGTTTCCTCGCTGGACACATTTCTATGCATTTTCACCCTCTATGACTCTGAATCACAACGGGCAACTGTATCGCAAATTTAGTATGAACTTTTGACGTGTACAGATTATATAAAAGTCATTCTGTCTTTTCCTGTTTAAAAAAAACAAGAAAAAAAAAAAAACAACACCCCTCCTCGTATATATTTTTTTGGTTTTTAAATTACATTTGTTGTTGTTGTTGTTATTGTTGTTTAGTTTCCCCCCCCACACACACCCCCCCCCGCCTCTGAACCCGACCGCACCGGCCGACGACGACCTCCGACCTTCTCCTCCGCGCGGGTTCGCGTCCCGTACGCAGCGGGCCGACCGCGAGCCCCGTTAAGTTTGCCACCGGCGCGCGGGTTTCCGTCCCGTCCCCCCGGTCGCGCACTCGTCGCCGCTCCTTTTTAAAACCAACGAAGACGAACCACTCGGCCGTCGCTCCTTCCCCGACGTCCCGTACCCGAGCACACCGTGACCGCCGAACGCCGCTTCCTCACCTCTCGCGGAGCCCACGCGTCTCGTACGTTCCTCATGTGATTGTTATTTATATAGAGAAAAAAAACACGCTTGTCATTTTACCCAACAATAAAAAAACAAAACTATATGATCAAACACGTTGGTTGTGGTTTTTTCTGTGTGTGTGTGTGTGTGTGTCTCTTTGTTCCCCGTTTAAAAAAAAAAACAACGACAAAAAAACGACTTTCTATCGCCGCAGACGGATCCACGCGGTGAGACGTTTCCTCCTTGCCGGTTATTATTCTCCGAGATGCAACAAGAACGAGGTCGGGACTCCCGGTGTCCCTCTGGCCGTATTTATCCTGCAGAAACAAAGTTCATATAACTTAGAAGATGATTATAAGTAGAAGAGGAAGAAAAATGTTATGTGCGAGACATAAAGGTGTTTGACCCCCAAAAATAAACAGAAGCAGACTGAAGTGAAGGCTGGAAGAGTCGGACTCTTGTTTTGGTTGTTTTTTTCAAACTAATTTGACTTTTTCCACAAAAAGTCAGACTTTTTCCGACTCACGTGGACACGAGTCCAACTTATGGCTGACTAAAGTCTCCTGGGTGTCTCCTTCGCTTCTCCTAGGGGTCTCCTTTGTGTCTCCTTTGTGTCTCCTTCGCGTCTTGTGGGGGTCTCCTTTGCGTCTCCTGGGCATCTCCTTCGCGTCTCCTTTGCGTCTCCTGGGCGTCTCTTTCGCGTCTCCTGGGGGTCTCCTTCGCTTCTCCTGGGGGTCTCCATGTCTCTTGCGCATCGCCTTCGTGTCTCCTTTGCGTCTCCTGGGCGTCTCCTGGGCGTCTCTTTCGCTTCTCCTAGGGGTCTCCTTCGCGTCTCCTTCGTGTCTCCTTTGCGTCTCCTTCGCGTCTCCTTTGCGTCTCCTGGGCGTCTCCTGGGCGTCTCTTTCGCGTCTCCTGGGGGTCTCCTTCGCTTCTCCTGGGGGTCTCCTTCGTGTCTCCTTCGCATCTCCTTCGTGTCTCCTTTGCGTCTCCTTCGTATCTCCTTTGCGTCTCCTGGGCGTCTCCTTCGCGTCTCCTGGGGGTCTCCTTCGTGTCTCCTTCGCGTCTCCTTAGCGTCTCCTTTGTGTCTCCTTTGCGTCTCCTTCGCGTCTCCTTTGCGTCTCCTTCGCGTCTCCTTTGCGTCTCCTGGGCGTCTCTTTCGCGTCTCCTGGGGGTCTCCTTCGCTTCTCCTGGGGGTCTCCTTCGTGTCTCCTTCGCATCTCCTTCGTGTCTCCTTTGCGTCTCCTTCGCATCTCCTTTGCGTCTCCTGGGCGTCTCCTTTGCGTCTCCTGGGCGTCTCTTTCGCTTCTCCTGGGGGTCTCCTTCGTGTCTCCTTCGCGTCTCCTTAGCGTCTCCTTTGTGTCTCCTTTGCATCTCCTGGGCGTCTCCTTTGTGTCTCCTTTGCGTCTCCTGGGCGTCTCCTTTGCGTCTCCTTTGCGTCTCCTGGCTGCGGTGTTTTATTACAGCTTTATTACAAGTTAAGAAAATTAAGGGTGAAGCCGTGTTGCTATGGTAACCGAGCGTGGTTAAACTGCGTGTTTTGTTCTGCGTGTCCTCTCGCATGGAATAAGAACATTTCCGTGACTATTTCTAACCCCGGTAACGTGAAGACATAATTGAATTAACAATCAAGTTTTCGTGAGCCTTTGTGACCCCGTTATGTTTTCATGACAAAGATAAGTCAACAAGTAGGAGTTTGTTTTGTGAACAACAACTCCAAGTTATTCTAGTTTCTTTTTCTGAACCGATAATAAACTGAATATCTAATAAATAATATATTTGTTATTGTTGAATGGACAAAACGGGTGATTTCAAGACGTCGGGGTGACTCTTAAAAAAAAAAAAAACAACAACAAAAACGATGAGCATTATTTGTGTCATAAAAGTAAGAATGCGGTAATGGAGAAAACAATTTTGACAGTGAAAAATAAACAAGTGTTGCCTCTGTGGAAAAACTTCTCCCTGCCGTTTCCTTGACAGCGAGTTTTGTCTAAATATATATATATATTTTTTCATCACAAAGTCACATCCTTGAAAGAGAAAAACTTTTTTGTGATTCATCTGTGATCTGTGTTTACAAAAAAAAAAAGCTCTATTCAGCGTGTTCATATTTCACCACGGGTAACACTTCCCAGCAGCGTGTTACATGTTCCTCTCCGGGCTGCATTCATCTTTAAAATGGACGGCTTGCAGGTCTCTCGTCGGCTGTTTTGGATAAAAGGATCCTCCAAATTGCATAAGGCTGCACGCTTATCTTTGAAATCCATGTGGAGAGGTACTTA
The DNA here is from genome assembly GCF_029030835.1 of Brachyistius frenatus. NCBI lineage: Eukaryota > Metazoa > Chordata > Actinopteri > Embiotocidae > Brachyistius > Brachyistius frenatus. Next base: position 834,835 of record NW_027210637.1, read on the forward strand.
CATCTGAACAGCCCCTACATCAGATAAGCCCTTTTCCGCCGATAATGTAAAAAAACCTACCGCGTTCAACCACGGCAACAGGAAGGAGAACAGACTCTCGCCGTCTCGGTGTCCGCCCTGTATTTACCGATTCGCTGGCGATACGTTCCCCGTGGAGCTGCTGAGTCGGCACTTTTTTCTTCTTTTTTTTTACTCCGAAGGAAGCAACCGGAGCCGCGGCTGCAATTTTTTTTATTTATTTATTTTTTTTATTTTATTCCGTCAGAATATTCGACAGATTATATGATTCGTCTTAAAATGAAAGTGCCCCGTTACGAAAAGGAACATTTAGTGGAAACGCAAATATTTAGGCTAAAATAGGGTGCCGCCCCGCCGACGGGACCTCCCGCCCTCCCAAGGCAATGGTAGGGGGAAACACTTGGAGAGAGGACAGCAGAACTGCAACTATTACAGCACGTATTGGTATAATTACAATATTTGTAAGACGTCCGAGAAGTACATTGCCTCAGTAGGTAACATTTTTATTAGTTCAGGACAAAGAGAAGCAATAAATATCCGGCAATTGATCCCCTCAATTATTTTAGCTCTCGTATTCAACAGTCCAGTTGTAAGGAAGATAACAATTAACGCCAAAAACCTTTAATTAGAAGCCACACAAAAGTTTTTTTTTAGTTTTTTTTTAAACAGCTTTTAAAAAAAGATGGCGGCACATGAACGATCGGGACACTCGTACGCAAAAAAAAAAACCCCGCCGAGCCGAGTGATTTTTTTTTTTTTTTGTCCCGCCGCGGCCGGATGAATGCGCAAACGTGGAAAAAGCACTCGCGAAGCCCTTCGTGGCTGACGACATGCGATTTGGTTGTTCAACGGTGCTTCAGTGCGAAAAGTGTGCGGCTCGTGCTGCCGATAAACACCCCCTAACGCACCCCCCCTCCTCCTCCTCCTCCTCCTCCTCCTCCTCCCTGATTTATATTCTTCTCCTCCGAATCACACAGAGCCGGTAGTTTATATTAATATTCCTCCAAACCTTTTAATAAAACAGCCGTGTGACCGGAAAAGATGTCCCGGCAGTCCCTTAATTATCTATTGCCAGTCCTCCCGCCTCCTCGCGGTCACGTGGGACGGCCTCGGCCTCCTCCCCGCCGCGCACTCGCGCCTCGCCTCCGTCAGGAGAATTTAGCACCCCGCTCTGCCTCCATCTATTACTCCACTCATAAGGCGAGCGGCGTAATCACGCCGCCGGCTCCTTAATCATGCTGCCGGGGCCCTGCCAACAGCGTAACCTCTCCGCTCCATCCGGAGCGACGGCACCCGATGACTGATTGAGGCCGCTGGTGGTGCCGGTCGTAGGTCCTCATCCCGCTTCCACCCCCCCCCCCTCCCGCCCCCCACCCCTCCAGAATAATCAGCGCACTTCTGTGTGGCGGCCGACGGCGGCAGGTAGAAAATGGATTTCCTCTCAGCGAGGAGAAGCCTCTTCCCCAACCTGCTAAATGGACCCGATCACAGCGGTGCAGTAAGCAAAATGTAAATATGTAGCTGGGCTTTTAATTACACCAACAAACGTGCTCTTTGGATACATGACAGGATGTCTACATCCTCCAGGAGGGGAATCAAAGGGGGGGTGGGGGGGAGGGTCATTTTCATTATTGATCAGATCTGACAATTATTTTCAGTAGGTTGAAGTAGCAGACGGGCATTTCAAGCAAAACTACTATTTGATAATCGATCTAAACTTTTCAACCATTATTGAACTAAAAAAACACCCGACTCGCACACACACACACACGCACACACACACACACACACACACACACACACACACACACACACACACACACACACACACACACACAGTGAAGTAGAGGCTCACTAGCGCCTATAAACTCAACAAACGCCATCCAACTTCTAAACCTCGTCTCGGACTAATCTGAATGAAGAGCATGTCTTTTAGTTTCATCTTTTCAACGCCCAACATCAAACTCACTTCGTCTGGCCGTCGATTATTGATCCTGCAGACGCGTCGTCTGCTTCGTGCTTCACCCCATCGAGTCTGCACAAGTTGCGGGAGACCGGCGAGCGGCGAGCTTCGCCCGCAGAGTTCGACCGCACCTCGTCTTTATTCACGTTTCACGCGCCGAGCGATTTTGACGGCCGCAGACGTCTCTGCGCCGATCGCGCCGTGAAACCTAACCTCGCAGCGCCGTGACAACAGTTCGTCGTCTTCCTTCTCACTCGAGGAGACACAAACTCATCCGAACGAAGGAACCGCTCCGGAAAAAAGACAAAGAAATCGACGGGACACGTCAGCGGCGTGAATTTGCATCAGCTTTTCGGGAATTCCTTTGAAAAAGCTCCAAATTCGTGACCCGTCTCGTTGTTTTATGTTTTTGCCGTTCGATCGTCGACTAAAAATTTAACCGTTGCGACTTCCGGAAAGTTGTTTGAAATCATTTTGTTGCGACTCTTTGGTCTTAACTGCACCTTAAAAGGTCCTCCGGGTTCACTGCCTTTCTCCAGCCTGTTGGCGAGCGAAAACACAAAGCTGGTGGAACTTTTATTAGTTTTTGGAGCTAAATGAAAAGTTAAATGATGGCAAAAGTAATATGATTCTTCCTCGGGGGGACCGTGAACCGCTGAACCAAATTTCATGTTGTCACGGTAGTTCACTCGACAGCACCAAAATCAACCTCACAGCAGCGCTGCGGCAAAAGTCCGAAAACAAGTGTCCTCGGAGTCGAAAGGATTCATCTCCTGGGGATCATGAATGCACGAACAAAACATCATCATAAATCCGTCGACTAGTTTCTGAGACGATGCGTTGAAATGATATTTATGATATAAACATCAAAAAGCGTAAAAGTATTTTTGTTTGTGTTATATGTGCTGATTGACTCATTAGATTGACATCTATTTTCTCACTTAACTGATTAATTGTTCACTCTGTAAAATACCAGCCAGTTCTTACAACTGCCGATTTCTTTGGCAATCGTGGTTTTCAGTTTTGGGCTCAACAGCTGAGTGTTCTCAGCCCCGAAACAGCTGAATATCGGCTCTTTTTCCGCTGTTGTTAACTATCTGTCCGCCGACAGCCGGTTGTTATTTCCAGCTCATTCTTTTACAAAACAGCATAATTAGCATTGAGCGAAAAAAAACAAGTGAAAACTCTGTCTGGACCTCCTCTCTCTCTCTCTCTCTCTCTCTCTTTAACAGATGGGAGTTTCTGGCTTTTTGCTTATGAAGCCAGTGTGAAGCAATTCTTCAGTGAGATGGAGAATCCGGACACCAGTCTTTGCAAATAACCGAGTTTTAAAGGTCATTTGGTAAATCTTCGCCAAATGGCCGACTCTGCCAGGAGACGCTGAATAATCGTGATTTTATTACTGCTTTTGTATTTATATCGTTTTGGAGATTTCCTATTCAGAAATCTTGAACATATGGCGGCGGGCCGAGATGTTGGTCTAAAACGCTGACAGCAGGCGGCTCGTCCCCTTTAGTCGTCCTTTGGGTCACGCTGAGCCGGCTGTCACGGACACCGAGGCCGAAGGACGCCCGTGGACACTCGGCGGTGACGGGTTTGCAGGCGGAATCCTGTCATCCGGACACGGCCGAGTGATCCCGGCCCGATAGCGCCCGGGTCGACCATGACAGGAGCCGCCGCCTCCGCTTAACATGCACCTCGTCTGTCCTTTCGCTGTTCAGTGTGCTGCGAAAAGGCAGCGGAGGGAGGTCGCCTCAAGGTCGACCCGAGGAGGGAGAGCAAGGAGGGAAAAAAAAGAGTCTTCCCAAAGTCAAGCCCACGCAGGAGGTTCTCACTCCTCTCCTTGTCCGAGTTCAATATCAGCGCTGGCAGACAGTTAGCTGGTTTCTATTCACATTATAACTGATATTTTCTTTTTGGTCCACAAAATATATCAGACGCAAATTATTATTCAAAGTAGAGTACTTTATATTCATCTTCAAACGTGACTGGATGGGCTTTTTGATGCAAAAAGACACAACTGAAATCCAAGAACTTCAAACAATCCACAGTCCTGCTACTAACATTTTTTTTTATAATTCAATGCATTTTTTTTTTCATATAATGTATTTTATCTTTAGATCTCACCTTTTTATATACGTCAAAGCTCCAGATATTGTATTTACTACAACATACGAGGAGGAAAAGCAGCAAATAATTACATTTGAGATGCAGGAATCTTTGCATTGGCATTTTTTTCCTTGAAAAATATTCAACAATTATTTTGTTTTTTTTATTCTACCTTGTAAATCATTGAACTGATCGTTTCAGCTCCAACGGTTCTGTGACAAACTCATAAAAACTATCTAAAATCACCAAAAAAACCTATGTTGGGAAGCACTACTACGGCAGCAATATGAATTCAGAGCTCACTTTACTTCTAGACTTTAAACAGTCATGATTACATCTCCAAAGAAAACCATATTCCCTCTGTATCACCTGCTCTACAGACATTTAAGGACCAGAACTACTCAAAAACAAACAAACCAAAAAAAAAAAGCCTATGCATAAGGCATAAAAGAAGGCGTGAAATGACGATCACGTTACTCCAAGCAGACTCTCCGCAGATGAACGAGCGCGTCGTGCTTTTGTATCTCATCAGTGCAGATTTCTGACTGCAGCAGTTTTCTAACACTGTCAGTGATATCCTGCTGAGATTGTTGTGGAGAATCAGGGTGATGTACGATAGCTGTCTGTATGTTGGTACACTGCTAAGAATCTGTTTGTTTGTTTGTTTGTTTGGATCGGTTTCAGCACCGTCTTTGACGTTAGACTTTCTGTTAGGGAAGTCGAAGGTTTCAAAGTTCAACTCTGTTCATTCAGCCATGAAGGACATCTAATTATTAATTATCAAACGCTTTATTTCAATTTCTACAAACATAACGATGCTGCAGGAAAAGATCCTCATTTCAAAACAGACACATTAAAGACACATTTTAAACTTGTATTTTATTTCATTTTTTTCCAGCTAAAAAAAGACAAACTGAAATAATTCTGCAGATATTGCTTAAGAGATTCCTTTTTAAAAACCCTTTTTAGATGTGTTTGTGGAAACAGCACCTCAGCTTCATGTCTCTGGGCCGGTATTTCCCAGGACAGCGTTTGACTGACGTTTCCTCCTTTGCGAGGAGACACACTGTCAGTTTCTGAGTGAGCTACTTCCCCCTTTATTTCTACAGAAGAAGACAGCTGTGTAGTTACCTACACTCTAAAAAACGAAAAAATACTTTTTTTTTATTTTTTTATTATTGACATACTATATTGCATGTCGTCCAAAATATGATTTTCAACCAAAAAAAATAAAAAATACTTAAGACTACAGTATGTTGTCTAAAACATGAAGAAAAAGTCATACCATAGTATGTTGTCCAAAACGTCATACTATAGCATGTCGTCCAAAATATGAATAAAAAGTAATCCTATGGCATGTCATCCAAAATGTGAATAAAAGTCATACTATAGCATGTCGCCCAAATTAAGGAAAAAAAAGTCCATAGACTTCCATTCAACTTCTCATGAATTATAAAGTCCAAAAATTCATTCCACACGTCATTATATGGTGCAGTTCGCTAAAGTCCCTCTTTCTTATTAGTTTTCTGACGATCAGTTAATAAAATAATTCTGTTATTAATTAAATATTAGATAATAGGCCCCAAAAAGTGTCATTTTTGGGGGCCTGTCTGCTTAATTGACAGGCCTGTGGTGTAATCAGATTTCCGTAATTGGCAGGCGCAGTGTCATGTCTTCGGGTTCAGATCGAGTCAGATCACCCCCCCACACACACACACACACACACTAGCTCCTCCCCAGCTTGTCCAAATAAGGTCACTTCTGGCTTCAAAATAGCAAGATGGTGACGGCCAAAATCCAAACTGGAGGCTTCAGAACGGCAGTTTACAAACCAACGGTTCAACACTCAGTTGTGCTGGTAAGTCTCCAAAAATATACGCCAGCAAGCCAAGCTGAGAAGTTTGCAACATTAACACGGATTCTCACAAAGACGCTGCTTTTCATGTGTTTTTTATTTTTTTTTTGTTTTTTAACACCTGCTGAGCGAGTAGCAGCTCTCACACACGCAGAGTGAGTACAGAAAGGAGGAGGTAAAGCTCGGGGAAAGAGTCTTACTTTCATGCATCCTGTGAGTCGAGGGCAAACGAGCAAACTGTCAATTCATCAGCACTTCGTACAGTACGGAGTATAAAAGTCAGTGTTCAAACCAGAGACAAAGCAACAGCTAACAGCAGAGGTCTGCAGTAAATTAGATGCCTGGAGGGCCATCGTCGGCTCTGAAGCGATAATATAAACCATTATTAGTGTATTTTATTGCACGCACAGATGGACCCATCTTATGACCAGTCCCGGTAGTGTCACTCAACACAGATTTACACCCTGTTGAGAAGGCTAATGCACTGCGTACTGTCACATAACTACACTTTTGACCAAATAATTACACAAATATGAAGGTAAATCAACCATAAAATTACTCATTTCTGAGTTTGATTTCACTTTAAAAACAGGTTGACGAACCGACCCCGAGTCGAATCCCTGTTGTGTCTGATATCTTTCATTGACGGAGTCCAATGCAAAAATGTTGCATCCATCATCCAGCCGGCTGACTGTCCATCTGGACACAACAGCTTTCAGACCACAGAGTGTGACCTCGGAGAAAACAACCAGCGGAGTGAAACGTGCAGTAACACGTCCCGTTTCAAAGCCTTTCCTCATTTCCATTCACACCCGAGTGTAAAAAAAAACAAAAAAACAACAACCAAAAAAAACCCGAATTGTGCTCACCGATTCACAAATCGTTAAAGGTCCCCATCTTTGGATTTCTCAGTCTACCAGAGCAGGAGGCCGTCTTTACACCCGGGCCCCCGGCGGACCGGGCCGCTGGCCAGCCGGTCGTCATTAGGAGAATTTACTTCTCGCTGCCCCGTCGCAGCCGAGCACACGGCCAGATGTGATGCCCGTCTCCCGGGTTGCCAAACACAGCGAGACGCATCCTGCACCAGGGGAAACCATTCTGGAGAGCTGCTCTATCACTGCCAGGAGGAAACATCACACAGCTCTCTCCAGCTTGACGGCCAGCTGTTAGGAGAGGAAGTCTGAGTGCTCCGAGGAGAAGTCCTGTGGTTTTTAGGCCGAGAGGGACTCCTCCATTATGTAAAGCTCTCGACTAAAGAGCCAGAAGTCCTACCCCACGCTGGCTTTGCTACACCTACTGTATCTATGATCTATGATAACTCTCGGTCACGTTATCACCAGTCGTGTTCCTGTTGAGTGAAAGAAGCCGCAGAGACGGAAAGATTATGACTGGAAATATGACATAAAGCTGTAGAATACATGATCTTGTTCAAGCTCTATATCCTATCACCAATATCTTATCAACATTTTCTAAAATTGTTTCTTCATAATTTTAATGCTCCCAAATTATTATTATTTTTTACATAAACAGTTTATTGAATTTCTGCTTTTTTGTTCCGTTCGGCACTTTGATTTTGCGTTTCATAAGTAAAGTTTATTTTTAATTTTTTTTATCAACACTATTTTTTTTAAGACGGTTTTGCAGCCAAGTGTCTGTTGAAAAATAACTTTTAACGGTTGTTCACTTTTCTTTTCCAACCACAAGTCAGGACGGTTTTTTTTATTAATTTTTTTGCCATGTTCACTGTTGCCATGACGATGGAGATTTCATAACTTTGAGGGAAGCTTTAACACACAGCATTGGTTCAAGTGATCCTTTGAAGCCAAAGCATTATCTTTTTCTAAACCTAACTAGGTGTTTTTTTTTTTATTTTTATGTGCCAACACACACAATCTACGGCCTAAACGTAACCAGGAAGCTAATATAGGAAACAATCCAGTTGGTCGTTGGTCCAATATACTGCTCTCTATTATGGCATTAAAAGCTTATCAAATCTAATGTAGGTCAACTTAGTAGTGTACAGCTACATTATAAATGTGCAAAACACAGTTTCCCCCCCCAATATACTGTAGAAGAAAAAAGAAAGTACCACCACAAATACTAAAATTGTTGATATTCGCGTATCTGTGCAAGTCACAAACATTGTGAGATACCGTGTGAGGTGTTCTCATTTACAGTCGAGTTCATTCGGTTGCAAATGAATTAACAGTGACGTCCTTATGAACTGATGTGGGAGTATTTTCTGTTTATTCGAAGGTGAAGCAGGGGAAGTGGTGACAGATGTATTGTTCATATTATATTGTTTATTATAGTGTAAATACGTATTTTTGTGGTGACGAGAGAAAAAAAAATCATCTTTTTGTGCTCTTGATATGAAAACCTTTCCCTACATGTGTCTTCCTACGTGTTCTGGGATGAAAACTTTTTTAATAACTGGAAGCAACTCGAGATCAATAAGGTTTGTGCGGGCAAAATATTTGTGCCCTAGTTTGAGAAAAATAATAATTTTATGTGAAAATTAAACAGTGCCACTGCTGCAGTGCTATATTATGTTGATAATACCACACACACACACACACACCCTGCCCAGCCCACTCATTTTATTTATCGATATAAAACCTTCAAAGATATCAAATTATTCCTTTTCATGAGGGACAAGGTGACATTTCTAACCTGTTGAGGCAAATAAGGTCAAATCTCATTCATATTTTCAAATGAAACTAATCATCGACAGCATCAAACAGCACGATTGGATGTAAACACTTTGATATTCTGGGCAGGGAGCCAACAACAATAGTTCACCTTTACTGGGCAAAAAAAAAAAAAGGTTCTGCAGCAGAACACATATCTTTCAGGAATGTAATAAAGAAAGCAACACGTATTTCCTCACTGAAACTTCAGTGGGTTATACTGCACAGTGGACATTTTATGTTCATTAAAAGTATTACATTTTCCATTGAATAGGTCTGTAATGAATTACACCATGCCAAGCATTAATAAAACATTTTTTTTTTTTTTTTCAAAAGTTCTCCATAGCAACAACTCTCAGTTCTTCTGTTTTGACCGCCGGCTTTTTCATGCCATTTCGTATAATTTGTAGCATCTTAAAACGTGAACGAGGTTCTGGCGATAGTAAGGGTCAAGAGCCTGGAGACGCCCACGGGTGGTTCAACGGGGAGGTTATGCAAATTTATGCCGTGAATTTGAGACAGGAGATGTCTCCCGTCGTTTTCCAGAGCGGCTCTGTTATCCGGCATCTCAGATGTTTGGTCCGAACCGGGATTCACATTCACAGCGAAATCGCAATTCCAAGATGATTTTTGTTTTTAAGGCGCCGTGTCAAAATCGCAGTCAACAAGCGCAGACGTCAACCAGCGGGCTCTCGTGCCAGTTTTCGTTTTAAGTTTCTTTTTTTTTTATATATATATATATATATATTTCCACGCACCCGCCTACGCTCCAGCATCCTGCCACAAATCGTGTTCTGCGTTCAGGACGCCCGAGCGACAGCTGACGTAACAGCACAGAAGATTTTAGCCGACACCAACGCCTCGATGTCGCTCTTCAAGATCGGCTCGAGACTTTTCCAGTTGTTAAAAACATACGAACGTGACAAAACGGCGTCAGCGGTGACGTCAGTCGGAGACGCGCGTTTCTACACGAATGCGACGCGGCCTCTGACAGGATGAAGATAAGCGCGTCCTTCTGAAGACCGGGCGGTTCAAACATAACCGAGGCGACGAGGTCTTTCTCCGCAGATCCTGCTCGTTCTTTTTTTTTAAATGATACCTACCGTCCTCCCGCGGTTTGACGGCTGACGAAATGATATCCAGATTATGGATGTCGCAGCAGTATTAACAGAATCGGGAAAATGCGAGCCTGACACGACGACGCTGTAACTAAAACGGAGAGTCATAATTTGGCGTCGCGCTCGCCTCCGTCTGCCCTCCGGGACTCCGCCTGCAGCCGGTTGTCACAGAAATTCACACCGAATCCAATTTGTCATCTCGCACGCGCACGCACACACACACACACACACACACACACACACACACACACACACACACACACACACACACACACACACACACACACACACACACACACACACACACACACTAACATCACACACACACACACACACACACACAAACTAACATCACACACATACACACACACACACACACACACGCACACACACACACACACAAACTAACATCACACACATACACACACACACACACACACACACACACACACACACACACACACACAAACTAACATCACACACATACACATACACACACACACACACACACACACACACACACACACACACAAACTAACATCACACACATACACACACACACACACACACACACACACACACACACACACACACACACACACACACAAACACACACACACACACACACACACACACACACACACACACACACACACACACACACACACACACACACACACATCACACACATACACACACACACACACACGCGCGCGAGTGTCTGCGGCACTGACCTTTTAATGCGTGTTGCTTGCTTGATAAATGATAAATAACTTTGTCTATCACACTGACACATCCTGCAGAAACACATGACGTCCTCTGATCCGTCTCAGCTCCGTCCTGATTGCGTTCAGCGGACCGGTAGGTTGCTGCATGCGGCATTAAATACACAAACCACAACCGCGCCGACTCGGTGCAATGAGCACACACACGTAGGAGACTGCGATTGACGCTATTCGTAAACCGTTCTGCAAATTGCTCATTTTCTAAACCCTGTCGGCTTGATTCCGCCACGACATCATCTCTTTTCCTCTTCCTCTGCAACTTTGCAGTTGAAGGCTCTCTCATTTCAATTCACCGAAGAGGATAAACATTTTTGAAGTGAACTTTCCATCAGCCTTTGACCTTTTTTTTTTTTTTTTTTTTTTACTGTCCTCCTTTGTAAACACATAAAAAGAAAGGCGAGTTTTGTAATAGTTACCAGAAGATCACTTCGCATTGTTTTCCTGTTAACGACGGCCCGGCGCGCGATGCGCAATTTATGATGTGCCGCCGGTGCCGTATGAAAACGTTACCGTTTAATGAACGCTGCGGTTCGAAGGTCGTCCTCGACCTTTAAAAACAACAGCAGAGCAAATAACGTCGGGACTTGTCGGTCGCGCCGCAGGATACGCAGATGAAATGTCTCCGCTCGTTGTGGAAAAGTCAACTTTCGTTTTTGTTTGAGCACTTCGAGGACTTCACGTTCGTTTGACTTTTCTTACCATTTTTTTTTTTTTTATATTTAATTTTTTTAAAAAAAAAATCAGGTTATATGAATGAAAGTTTAACTCTGGGATGAAATTATTTTCTTAATTGCTGTTGAACTTTTAAGCAGGATGGAAGAACGTGCGGCTGTTGAACTATTATGAGACCAAAAAGATTTGGCAAGAAGTAAAGCCATTTTGCGACGCTGAGAAAAACGTGTTCAGCGTTTTAAAGCCGCTCCAACGACTGTCGGTAGAAAATGTGCTTTTCAGGCCAGTGATGAATGAGGAAGTTGTTGTGATGCGCTGCGTATTTACCTCCCAAGTTTTCTATAAGCCTCGAGTTCACGCGTTGTGACCCGTTTGCTGACGTTTACGGATATGGCGGAGGCCATGGGAATTCATTTTTCATTGGACGTTAACCTTGTGATTGCAATTTTTAGTCATGTGGAGTTTGTCTTCATAACTTCCGTCTGTAGCCTACGTCTGAGGAAAATGTTGATCTTCCCAGCGGCCTCGTCTTTCCCCTCTGTGCCTTTCCATTTCCTGCATTACGTCGCCTGCCACCCGTCGTCACGTGACACCCTGCAATTTGGTGATTACGACGTAGCGTCGCCATGGCAACTTAACGTAAAGTCCAATGAGGTTCTGTAAACTCGTACATGGACCTTGAATTTGGGACTTCTTTTAATGTCGGCTTAATGTTGGAGTTAGCTGGGGGTTTTGGCCAAACCCGACCAATCCGAATTGAATACGTTTCTTCGTGAACGTTAAATTAGATTTAGCGCCGCAGTAATCTCTCACCTCATGCTACTACACATAAAAAGATCGGAAATTGTTTCGTTGAACCACAATTTTTCCAAAATGAAGAACGAACGCTCCATGTTAGAGTAAACTTTTAAAGCACCCGGGAACCCGCCGCTGCGGCTCACTTGCTATTTGTAACAATGCTCCTGGATGAGCTCTGGCTGCAGACCTTTTGTTGCACATCCTCCCTACCGCTCAGTCATATCGCCACAATCAGCTCTCTAATAATCAACAAAGTGGAGTGACGGGAATTAATTATCAATACAAACTGAGCGCAGCAGATTGGTAAGTAGACGTGACTGGGGTTTGTTTTATTGATGGAATTAGGGCTTTAGAAATGTACATAATGCTGAATAAAGTCCTGATTTTTCTCTACTATCAAGCCGGCTTTAAAAAAAAAAAACTACTTGAAAATTGATGGCCTTGTATTATTAGTAACACTGATATGCACCTACGTAACTGAACAGATGTCAGTTCCTGTATACTCGTTTGTATTTACGGACACATTTAATATTCTCTCAGTCAGACAGAGAGCGTAGATACTACTGAACACCACCAAGATATTGTCCAAAAGAGTTTGTTTTAATAGTGCACTTATGATATGATGCGTATCCTGACCTGAGTTTTCTGTGGCGCACGCATCTTCCCAGCTGCTGGTGTTAAGATTTGAGGTTTTAGATATTGTTGTCGCGGTGACATGACATTTTTTTTCTGCTCTCCCGGGGTCGAAGCACTGGCGCCGGAGTGGGCGTTGGGAGCCGAGCCACAATCTATCGTACGATAAAGTAGTGAAATTGAGTGTATTTGGCATTGAAATCTGTGGGGGATGTTTGATTTACATTTTGAGGCACAAAGCTGTCAGATGTTTCACTGGTGTCTGACACCCTAACAAGGTTTTAATCTTCTTTCTCACACCTCCCTTCCGATCACAGTAATAGTCCTGATACGAGAGGGAGAGAATGTGACGACTTTATAGGCTGCTCAATATAAATTTGTTTTTGTTATGAACGGGGGTGGGGGGGGGTGGGGGGGAAACACCACATATGGCACAAGTAAACAGTTATTCCCTCCAGGAGAACGCTATGCGCAGGTGAGTTGGAGGCAATTCAAATGCAATGGAGCAAGTGGGCTTATATTTCCCCAAATAATATGGAGCCAGCCAATACCGGCAGCATTTCTCAACAGCCCGCCTGCCTGCGACCCACCGCCCCCCCCCCCCTCACTTGGGATTTTGAAGTTTTTCTTGGGAATATATTGAACACAGAAGTACATTTCACAAGGCTGCACGTTCATCATTTATTACTGCAAAGTCCTTCAGTTCTGCTCAGACTGACTTGAGGAAATTATCAAGTGCTGCTCTAAAGGTCTTTGCAATTTTGTACAGCTGCACTGAAATCAGAGTGCAGTGTTACAGATCAAATGCACAAAAAAAAAAAAAGTGTCCATACGTCGGTACATATATCATTCTAAACTATATAATATGTGAAGAACCGTGAATAGGATAGAAAAAACATTTCTTTTAAAAATACATTTAAAAAAAATATTTTCCCGACCTTGAAACTGCCGACATGGTCAGTGCCGACTATACAGAACAAAGATATGTATGTGCCGCTTCAGTTTTGTTTTGTTTTTTATGGCCGACGAAGTTACTGTTCGAGTCACTATCATTATCAATTTACTTTCCAGCTGCAGCAAAAAACAACAATGGAGCAAAAAAAAAAAAAAGCTACAATGAAGGCTCAACGAGATTTACTGAAATACTGTCCACAATGACAAAACAATGATTTCTAATAAAAATGAAAAATACGAGTAAGCCCAGCCTCAGCCAAACCTTTTTAGACAAAAAATAACTACATGGACAGTAAACCCGTGAGCAAGACCAGCTCTGTCATATTTTCTTTGACGAGCGTCGTCTGTCGGAATCCGTCCGTCTTATTACTTCCCATGCTGAGCTGTCCAAATGAATTTTTTTTGCCTGAATAAACCCCCCCGGGGAGGCCGGCCTGCGTGAGGCAGAAGATATTTACCGTGATGGATTGCCATTATTTCTATGTGCATTGTGGTGTTTTAGCATTTTCATTTTATGACTTTGACCTTGTTATTATGGAAATACTGAAACTAATTTGCAGCAGTATTTACCTGCATTGTTGTTCTCAGCGTGTTAGAAAAACAAACAAAAAAAGCAATGGGTCTGATTCAAAACGGACACCGAGTGATATTTGAGAGGGAGAGTCAAATTTAGTCTTAAAATCCCACTTGCACGTTCGGAGTCTGTCGGGAGAACAATATTGCTTAATTTTTGTTCTTCCCAAGTGCGGGGATGTCGAAGGGCCGCGCTCTACAAAAACAAAGTGAAGTAATTCGTTATGTTCCACAGGCTGACAAAAAGGAAATGCTCCTCTGCTATCACAATGGACGCTGTTTCCTTTGTTGCCGCTGAATCGCTGCCGATGCTCGGCGTGTCCGCCGGGAACGACCGAGACTTGTTGCTCTGTTTGTCCCATTCATTTGCATTTCTCCACTGCAGAACTGCATTTAATTATCACACAGAGAGCCCTTTTACAAGGATAATGAGAGGCAGGCCAAAAAGCAAGCCAAAAAAACAAAACAAAAAAAATCTCGTCATTACAAAGTTAAACACAATATACAAGAAAAGCAAATTCTGCTCTACTCCCATATGTTCTCCTTAAAGAGAGATACAACTTCCAACAGTGGCGTATTGGTCTTTACTTCGGCGCTGGAGGACTTCAACGGTCGCTGTGTGGCAGAGACGTGGATTAACTAACGAGGGCAAATAAGGAGATCTGCCCAAATGAAACTTTACATTTCAGGTTAAAGCTACTGAAACATCTCCTTTGATGAAGAAGACAAAAAAAAAAAAAAAAAAAAGAGGTCCTGGAAGTACATCTACAGCGCCACATATCACTGCACAATGTTCGACTAACAATGACAGTAACGTGGCGGGCATTACAGCCCGTAAGCCGGAACGAATTGTTTAGCTGTATGCAGTGTGGGGTTTGGAGTAATCTAATAAATCCCTTCAACGTGACAGCGACACTGGTAGCCTCGACGTTTTGTCCTCTCCCTCCCATCTCTCCTCGCTTTAAATACGTGACACAAGCAAAGTGGCACGGGGTTGCAAGCGACTCGCTTCGGTCCACTTTCCCGCATCGCTGGCAGCAGACGTGGCGGTTTAAAAACCTGTAACACAAACTTAAGTGTGTCGCAATAAACTTGTTACCAGCGGACGACGAAGCTCGCTTCGTGCAAACAATCGCATCGAAGGGGCAGAGGCGAAATATATTAAGCATGAAATGAAATGCGTGGAGTTTATTACTAAAATGGTCCACTTGTGGCCACACGAGGAGACAAAAAACGAAATTCTCCCAACATGCTGGGAAACAAACAACGTGCCAGGTGCCTTTTTAAAAGTGTGCAGGTTTACGCGTTTCTTTTCACCATGCGAGTGTCGGAGTCACTTCACCTCGATATCCTGGAGAAGTGCTTTAGTACTGACAACTCATCATGATCATTCTGATAATCTAAGCGAAGTGAGGTTGTTGCTTCCCACCGTCTGAACCGAGGAGGCTTCAAAGCTCCTGGCAGTGGGCAAACTTATCTTGGTAGTTTTTCTTTACTTTTTTCTTCTTTTTTAAAAAAAATTTTTTTATGGCATTTATCCAGACTTGTCCACTTCATTGAGCTAATATGAAGTGTATAACCTTTGCTTGAAATGGCCCAACTCAGCCCTGAATGTAAAGCAGGGTTTTTGCCCAACTGAGTCTTTTGACACCTTACAGTATACAGAGGCGCGAGATGATGCTGCTGCTGCTGCGACGTTTGGCTCTTTTTCCGTTTCCCTCAGCCAATTCCAGCCGCGACCGGGAATCTTGCATGTAAACGGTGCGTATCTGTACTTGTCGCGCGGTGTGACAGACACGCACTGTAAGACATTTGTCTCGGAGTCAAAACCCGTGGCAGCTGAAAATGAGGGCACGAAGAGCAACGCGGCGAACTTCATGGCATAATTTTTGTCGATTCAAAAATAATCATTCTCTAAGCCCACGTTAGTTACTGTTGCTAGGCTGGTCAAACTACCCCTACTTTGCACGGCACGTATGGTGAGCTGTGAGTGCTCGAAATTATCGATAATTTTTGAAACAGTGGGTCCACGATTTCAGACGGAGACCGATAACATCAGGCCTCTCATTCCCAGCTTGTAACTGTCAATTTTTGCCGGCTGAAATTACAGCCATCTCTGGTGGCTAATTAGGATCACATTAGAAACCAGGAGCTCGCTGGAAAAAAAAAAAAAAAAAAAAAAGAACATGTCAGGCTGACTTTCCAGTGGTTTCTGCTAGAAAAACAAAGCCTAAAACCTGCAGCTCACCACTTTTGTCTCCCGCATCGGCCAGTATTTACATACGTGCTTATGTCTCGGCAGCCTACCCGATACTGTTCCAGCTGTAAAAGATGTTTGGAGTGTCACTACACCTGCGAACTGACTCATTTCACAATCAGGATTTGATCCATTTGCTTCGATAGAAATTGGAAAGGCTGAAAGAGCAGCATGGTTGAATTATTGTACGGCAAAGGTCAAAAACCAGAATGTAATCAGAATCCGTATGAATCCAAACTAGACAGATGCTTTAAAAAAAAACTTTATCGTGAAATGTGTGTGAACTCATTTGGCAGGGGCTCGACTGCAATGCATTTATACGTTAAAAACTCCACACCGTATGCAACTGATGGTGTCGTACATGATATTGTGCATTTGAGCGGAGCAGTTTTGCAAGCAAGTAAATGGCCTGCAAATTTGGAGAGCCATAATATGATTTCATCCTTTTAGCTCGTGTGACTGCAGCTTAAGATCCTGACAAAGATCATGATTAGTTGTTTCAGTGTTTGTAAAAAAAAAAAAAAATCAAATGACAACATTAAACATTTCATTCTTGCATGGAGAAGAAGAAAATAGCATCACGTATGTTGATATGTGTCGTTGAAATGTGTGTTGCACGAAGCACAGTATGACAATGTCCTGATCTTTTTTTTTTTTTTAGCAAAACAACAACAACCAAAAAAGCATCGCTGATTGCTGCATTATTGTTTTGTGAGATGTGCCGGTCACGTGGAGTGACGCCGAGCAGTCAAAAAGATACCTAATTGCTCGTGCATCGTGAACACACAAAAGGCTGTTTTGCCTTTTGAGAGACGGTAAAACGCGGCGTAAAAAAATTAACGCAGACATCAGGAAGGTCGCCGCTTGTTCTCGCAGACACATATCCTTTTGAAAACCCTTCTTTAGAGAGACAGAGAAATCACACCCTTTCAGCCTTTACTTCCCTTTGTGTGTAGCCTCTCAAAACACCTGAAATTACTCCATCGTCAGCGAATCTGCGTAACAACCTCCACTCTGCTCGCCTAAAGAGGAAAAGAGAAAAGAGAATCCTTTACACTCACTAGGGCATTAATAGTTCTACTTCATACAGTACCTATTCACATGTGAGATTGGCTAGTAAGCATGCCAGAGAGATGAATAAGGCATGAAAGAACTAGGCACGATTTACGAATACAAAATGAGTTACAAGGAGGCTGCAACCATCACTGATCTTGCTGGCCTCCAGCTGCTGTCTCTCTCTCTCTCTCTCTTTTTTTTTTTTTTTTTTTAAATTCCTGTCAAAGAACAAAGGTGGATTGGTAATCATGCCTGTTTCACCTTTGCAAAAAAAAAAAAAAAAAAGACACTCTCGAGCCTCAAGAGAACAGTTGCAGCCATATTAATGAGCCGGCGAGAATTTTACATTGCATTTACTGAATGTTATTTGCTAAATTAATTGGATTTGAGATTTATGAATTAAAGAGGAGCCATGTAAATTATAATCCTCAATTCACTTGACAACTTGGGCGTGAAATCCATTTTTCATCTTTTTCTTTAACTCCCTAATTTCTGGGTGCAGCGCCCGATCATGTCTCTGTGCTAATAAAATTAGTGCAAACGGATCTTACTGCTGATAAAAAAATTAAAAAAATTAAAAAAAATGGGGCTCGGAGGAAGCAGAAAAAGACAGAAGAGGACGGTGGACCTCATTCGTTAACAGATAACTGCACAAAGTAACGCAAACTGATGGCCCGGACTGTATGCAAATGCGGGAAGACGACAGACGCACAAAGTCTTCGAACATTGCACGTTGCATCCATGGAAACACCGAGATGTGGCATTGATAACTTCCAATTGTTTTTAGAATACAAGTCCAGTTTCCTTATCACGGCCTCACCAGGGTCATTATTTCCTCAGTGCTATATGACATCAACATTAATCCTCATCATGTAAAAGATGCCACTTTGAAAGCACTTTCTGTCACCTGTCGTCAGAATTCTGTCCGTGTAATTACAGACTCGTCCATTTTTACCTATGCAGATGATTGAAAATGGTGTTCGTGGCGAATTTTGAGAGGCGAAGTTGCTGAAACCTTTTTCCTGAAGACCGCTTTGAACGGGAAAAAGAAATGCCATTCGTTCAAACGCTTAAAAACAATCCACGTTCACACTTCTGACAAGCGATCTTACGCGGCGGTTCTGCCGGTAATTAGCGGCGTCTCTAAATAGCGGGGCTCGTCTACCCGTTCTTTGCGCCTCTGCTATTTTTTTGTTCATGTAAGGGGGGCAGCAGTATGAAGTGCAAACGGCTGGATGCAGCTCAATATGAATGAGGCGGTGCGGTGATTAATAATAAGCAGTCTCACATAGCCAGACCATTCTCCACAGCCCTGCGTCAATGATGGAGAGTGGTCCGGCTGCACCGATATATCATTCTACTGTAAGGGGTGGGGGGGAACGCTGTGACACGTTTCTTCTTCTTTAAACCAATCCACGATCATTTTTGCCTACGCTAATCTGAGGATGCAGCAACAGTGCCCTCGCAAAAACAGCGGTGGTGGGCGCTTGTCTTTTTTTTTGGGACGTGGGGAGGAGAGCACTGGCACAAAAAAAAAGGGTAATTCCCTGCAAAAGACAAAATAAGAAACAAGCAGGCCTGTCTCACTGCACAATCGACACCATTGACAGCATGTAGGTTGCTGCTCCGAGCCTTTTGTTGCGACGGGGATTTAGAAAATAGCAATATCCAGATAGCAAAAACAAAATGTGTTTCGAGCGTAGCCGGCCAATGGCGGGTTTTTCACCGATTCTGTACGTGGATGAGTCAGACTGATAAATATGCTAAGCAGCAGTCACATCTCCGGTGTCCTCGCTTTAAAATAGCTGGTGCCAATCACGGCGACACACGATGACAACAGCTCAACAAATGCAAAGACACTTGTCCAGGAAATCAAGCTGCTGTCTGGATGGTGCAGATCTGCAGCCAGAGGCAGATGGTGAGGAGTTTCAACTGTTAATGAGCGAAATGACAGAAATTAGTTTTTTAAATAAAACGTCTGGTGAAGCAATTTATCTGCTCGTATCAATCCAAAAGCTCTTTGAGTTAGGATACTACCCTGTTTTATATTGTGTTTACATCATACCTGTTGTGACACAATAATGTTTCGAAAAAAAACAAACCATAAACTGCTTCTTTTTTTTTCTTACATTGTAAAGTTGACTCGTCAAGATTGTACGTTATCGGATGTCTCTTGCATAAACCCCTCGGATATGTGTGGAGGTTCATGTGGATACCTTACAGCAGCTCGGTGTGGTTCAATAATAGTAAACACACAGGATGGGCGCATGTAACGGCGTTGTGCTGTGACGCAATCATTGTTCAAATCTGCCATCAGATTCCTTCAGGGATTTAAGGAACTGCAGCAGAAGCTTCTCTGCCCAGTTTAAATCCACCGCAGATCACAGACACTGTAAGAATCACCTGTAACTATCGAACCAACGCAAACAGATTCACCGACAACACTGATTTTACCCATTGATGTTATTTGTGTATCGTATCCGCTGGCTGGGGACTGTTTCATTAAAAGTGTTTATGCTTCAGGCATTACTGCGGGAAAAAAAATAGCACATTTGTACTTTTCCTACATCGTTTTATTCATCTGAACTTCCGGCTACTGTTGAGTCCTCTTCTTCTGTAACGGTTTAACGGCACCAGACCGGAGAATTGAACAGCAGCTGTTCATCTCGAGGCGGTTCGTTTTACAGCCGGCGCAAAGCGGCGCAACACAGGAGTTTTTGCTCATTTACCACCGGCTCAGCGTTTGCGTTTCGGACGGGCGAAACAAATCGCTGTCCAAAACCCCAAAAAGGAGGCACACCTCAGGTCAGGAGCGCAACCAGGTGGACTTTCTTTTGACATTCGCAGGGTTGTGCGCTTTGAACCCTTCTTCCGGGGTCAGGCTGTCAACACCCGTGACGTTCTCGGACCTCTGAAATGAGCTGGGCCGACCGCGCGGGCCGCTTGCAGCACATCGAAAACGCGGGTTTTCTCGCACACAGCAGCACAATCGTTGCTCCTGGCGACTCCCCACTGCTTCTTCCTGTTCCCAAATGATTTTGTCGCCAACTTTAATGTGCTCTCTCTGCTCAGGTGCGAAAGTGCTCGCAAAAGCATGTGTAACTAAGGCGCTGGTTGCGATCGAGGGAGGATTGATAAGTTTCAACGCTTCGATCTTTGTCATGAACCAAAACGTGACCTCAGGTGATGAAGGTTGAATTCATCAGTTTTACTGAGCATCCGGACCCAAGGAATCACTGTAAGCGTACGTGTGGTCTGCGCTGGCAAGGACGGGTAAGGTGCTGATTAACTGCCATTAACTCAGTATCAAGTGCGAGAGAGACGTAGGACATTGGCTGTTATCTAACTTCTTTGCTGAACAAATTATAATTTATACCTGAAAAACATGTTATTATAATTTCCATTTGTTGTTTTGCTCCAAAAAAAATTTGGATTGATTTCCAGTGTCACGCTGCTTTAGTTTCCGGGGACTACAAAATTGCAATATATTATAACTTGCAAAACAACAACTTTTCCCCCATCAACATTTTGAGAACTACATTACTTCTTTCTTTTCTCCCAGCATGCATTCAAATCAACTTTTCCTAAATGACATCATTTAAAAGCCACAGTGACTAAAGTAAGCCCAAAAGAATGCATTTAATGACAGTGTATTGCAAAACAAATAAGCTGTAACAAATCAGATTTACGTGTTTTCCTGCGCGTGTTTCAGTTAAATGTATAGAAATTCAGCAGTAAGCAGGGACGTTTTGTTTGAGTGACTCTGGAGGATATGTGTCTTTGTTTGATCATAATCATCTAGCTGAAATAAATCAGCAGAAATTGAACTCATTTCCCTGTAAAGTACATTACTCATCATAAAAACAATCAAAACAGAAACTGAACTCCCCCCCCCCCCAAAAAAAAAGACAATTTTCTCCTCTCGTGTTCCACAAACTTCTATGTCTGTGCAGCTAATGAGAATGTCTTCTGAGTCGAGCGCTCAGGATGCTTCGGGAGGGCGTCTAATTGCCGCTGCTTTCTTTTGCCAGTATGTACTTATTTAAAGTTATATTTCATGCAGGTTAGGCATCTGATCGCATTTTTCTGGACAGATGGGGGAGCTGAGGAGAGTAAATCTGATGGCTGCACATCTGTTTTTCAATTGGCCGATCTGGAATCCACTCCATCACCGAAACTCATTACGCAGAGAGGAGGAGACGGTGAGTGATAAACCTCCGCCGAGTCCATCTATTCTGCAAGCATATTCAATTAGAAAATTCATTTGTCTGAGGGACTTTACGTTAATGTGTAATGATACTGTGATATTCATGAAACATCAGTGTCCATGACCTTGTCCTTTATAAAAAAATTAAAAATAGGAACCGTCACAGGTTCTTCACCCCGTGTAAGTGAATGATTTCTTCAAAATATGAACGTCTGTGCACGTGCCATGTTGGGTTCAACGCGCTTCAGTAAAGGGTTTTGACAAGAATGTCATTATGTCACTGCGTTTGGGTCTGAGGTCTTGTTCAGACTGCGAACCCAAATCTGTTTTTTTTTTTGGGTTGTTTTTTTTGCCTAATTGATGTCCTACACGGCTTCGGTCAGGTCAACACGAAGCTGCGTCACCATACCCCAGCGAAAGAGTCTGAAAAGTCCCGGTAACCTATTTGTAACAAACGAATTACTTGTAATACCAGAATAAAAATCGATTCCTTGAGTTGAGCCGCAGCTTGGTTTATACCTTTATACTTAACAGCTGCTTGTTGCTGATAAACATGAGCAGAAACTAAATGAAAAGGCGGCGTCCGCGAGGATCATTAAACTCAGTAAATCTTTGAGTGAACAGGAATTTGCAGCCCTAAGCAGTAGCAATCTGCTTTAACAGATCCTCGGTTTTAAAGAGGCTGCCACTAAGAAATGAGAAAGTTATTATTGTATCTGGTGCCGTTGAATAAGTGACTACTCTGGTAAAAGGAACAATGCAGTGGAAAGGCCCCCGCGGTGTGGGTGTTTTTAATCACGGCTAATGAAGATGTAGAAGGTCTGACTGTGTATTAAATGCACCTCGTTGTTGGCGAACGACCTCACTGGGTGCAGGGAAGCTAATAATGTAGCTGGTGAGCTAAATTGAAAATTAATTTCACTCTGCCACTTTGTGCTGTGAGCGTTGGGTGACAACATTTTCCCCGTAGGGAAAACCCAGCTGGCAAACAGTCCCAACCCTTTGTCGTAAAGTGTCCGTCTGAACTTTTATCAGCTATTTGTCTGTTTATAATGATGCGAGCAGTCAAAAAGAAATGTCAGTTCCACACAGAGGCTAAAGTTTCACATAAATGTCCTCGGGGTAATTTCTAAATTTCAAGGCCTGAAATCTGACCACGAAGCTGAGCGATAAACTGCATCGCCTCTAAAATAATCGAATAATATCGAGATGAAAGCCGTAACCTGCCTCTTCATCACCGCCGTAGATTTCTTTTTCTTTTTGTTCTCTTAGTTGAGATGGATCTCAGCATCCCAGAACCTCCCACAGTCGTCTCAGCTGCTTGAGCAGCTCCCAGGTCCAAGAGGAGATTTGGCAGCATTACGATAGCAGGGCACACGTCCAAATTCTCTGAACCTCTGTAGCTCCCCCTCCCTCCTCCCCTTCACTCCGACCGTCCTTCACTCCCACCTGCGCTTCACTTTCTCCCCCCTTTTTTTTTTTTTTTTAACGACGTCTCCTCAAGCTTTCACTCCCAACTACACTTACACCTTTCCTTCGGGGTTGTTTCATTGCATGTTTTGTTCTTGGGTATCTCAACTCAAAAAAATGGTACCGCCGATACACGCGACCGGTCCGATCCTTAATTTTGAGTTGTAAACTTCCCTTTATGGAACTCATCGAAATAACCTTTATGATACAGAAGATTTATGTGGCGAAGATTCGTCAGCAGCACAAGCTGAAACTTTTACTGTGTGAAGTGCACTTAAATTGATGTGGTCTTATATTGGCCCAACATTGGCTTTGCTTCAAAAAGTCATCAGTGCGAGTGCTGATTAGGGATGAACTGATCAGTCCATCAACAGAAATGGGATTTCAAACTATTTTGACGATCAAATCTGTTTTGTTTTTTTGTCATATTCAGATTATACTCTTATTTGTTTTTTGAAAATCTGGACAGCGAAAGAATACATTAAATGGAAGTGGTTTGAAATGATTCAATCCGATTTCTACAGATGCGTCTTAGTCTGGATTTCTTGCGTCACTGGCAACGCGACACACGATGACGACGTCATTTTTCCAAAGTGAGCTGACAGAGCGCTATCAGCGAAAGTTAAATTTGGTGCTACGGAGGACAACGAGAACAACGGTCCATGGACAGATGTTGAAATTAATTGTCTGCTTTGGTTCCGTTTTGAAAAACCGAGTCACCAAAGTAGCTGCAAGTACGTCGTTGCCACAGCAACCCATGCAGATAGGTTGGTGACGTCGGGACACACCAAATCCGACCCACTCACTTGCAAATAGCAGTGCGGACAGTCTGTCATAAAGAGAAGAACATTTGAGAGAAAAGAAGATGTGAATAGGCTGTATTATGATGATCTTACGGAAATAGAGATTCATGTTTTATAGAAAACACTGAATTAAATAATAATAATCAGAAGGTTAGTGGACAATGAAAATAAGTGTTGGCTTTATTCCCGTGTGCTGATATTCATTCTGTTTACCGGACTAGTGCATCTGCTACTTTCCTTTGTTTCGCTTTCTTTTTTCTCATCTCCGGTCCAACTTTTTCTTTACTTTTCTCTCATCAT
Source organism: Brachyistius frenatus (assembly GCF_029030835.1). Classification (NCBI taxonomy): domain Eukaryota; kingdom Metazoa; phylum Chordata; class Actinopteri; family Embiotocidae; genus Brachyistius; species Brachyistius frenatus. The sequence goes on from NW_027210637.1 coordinate 859,096, forward strand.
CCCATTTTCTTTTCCGCTCTAATTACCTTTCCTATCCTCCAAACTCTTACAACTTGGGAAAGTGTTGGCCCACTGAAAACCTAAATTCCCATTTCAACTGGCGAGATCCTGTTTTGCCAGTCCGACGAGGATGATGCTCGAGATGATCCTCCACTCCTACAGTTTTCAAATTAACTAATTGGAGCTGGTTTTGTATATTGTTTTGTTTCCTTTCATTTTCAGTGAAAGCCATTAGAAAGCAAAGGAAAAACTAATTAGGAATGCAGTTCTTCTTTACCGCGCCACACAATGCTGTGTTGACGCTTCAGCTTTCAGCCAAATTAATATACATGGTTTCCTAACTAAACAAATGAAAGCCTGCTTTGTTAAAAGCCTGCCCCTGTGGTAATCAGTGCTTAATTACAAAATAAAAACACCACCCACAAAGTGTGACACCTCTTTTTAGACGAAAAATTGGTTGCCTTGGTTTTTTTCTTGCTTCTCTTCGACAAATGGGATTTTTTGAGGATTTTCGCTCATTTAGCTGTTCTCCGGGGAGCCTGGGGATCTGGAAGACACACCGAGTACACTTTCACCGGCTTTGAAGGCTCCTGACGATATGTATCTGCCATGCAGGGGAGCGGGATAGTGAAGAAAGATGAGGTGAAGAGAAAGGAGGAATGATCTCGCTGCCCCGAAACCCCTCTGGCTCTTTTTCTTTTGTCTCATCTCGGTGGCAAGTGAGCATCTGGCAGAGATAAGCTTTTCAAGGTCTTCCCTTCCATATTTCTCTCTATCGGTTCCTGACAAAAAGGTAAGCTGGCAGACAAATCCAGTCAAGCAGAACAACCGTGCTCCGATGTAAGACTATGCGTTCTAGCGGGAGCCAGTTGGGGAAAGCAGTGTCTTCTTTTCTGCTCCTTTGCTAAAATTTTGTATGGGGTGTCAACATAACAGCAGTATCAGATTCATGGAAAGGGATGTTAACCTGCGAGAAAAGTGACTTGTGCTGATTTGAGAAGCACATGGAGAATAAAATATCACTCTGAATATCACAAATCTTCTTCAACACGTCACGTAAACACATTACAAATTCAAGCAGTGTCACAAAAGTTAATTCCATAGTAGCAGCGGATGAAAGGATGTCCCTGTTAAATATTCAAAGAATTTCACCGGTTTATTTTCAGTTGCCCCCGCCTCTACAATCAGCCCGGAGTCTTAGGGGGAAAATATTGCAGATGATTAGTGGCACACACGACTCATCTGTATTTCAAAAGAGGCACGTCTTCAACCCGAGGGCCGTGTGGCTGCCGAGAGAACAATCGCGGCTGGATATCGGTTCCACACTCGGGTTGGACGGACACCTAATCACAAACGTGATAGGACTCTGACAGGTAACTGGAGTTGTAATTTTGCGCTCCAGTGAGTTCAGAAAAAGCACATTGATATATACGTCTCAAAACTAAAACAGACAGCTCATCTGATCAGCAGGTGCTTCTTCTTTTTTTAATGATAGATTACATACAAGGTATAAGGTCAAAATAATGGGACCACCCAAATGTCAACATTAAGTCTCCCCCCGAATTAACGGATGGGATTTCTATCCCAGAGTGGCTCCGGTTCTCGGCGAGTTATCAGCCCCCGGGGAGCTGAATTAACTGCGGTAATTTCTGAAACAACACTTTGTGCCAAATGTTCTCATTCTGGGATGAAACTCCACACGACGACGATTCCACTGTGATAATCAAGCAGTTGTAGGAGAACAAGAAAAACAAGAAAAAAAACAAAAAAAAGCAGGGTCTAAATTCACTGATTACATTTTGTGGAAGATTTTTATCTAAAAGTAAAAAAGTAAGAAACTTTTATTAAATAAAGCTCAACATGAAATATTTAATTCTGTCTAGTAAGGTGCACAGCTGAACTACCAGACCCCAGCAGGTCACTTGAGGATGGAGGAGTCTTCAGATTTTACAAACCACATGATTTGGGCGACACCAGTGTAGCACTAATGTTCCTTTTTATTGTTTGTGCCAGTTTCTTTTTTTATTTTTATTTAATAGCACTGAATTACTGCTATCCACCCTCTGCAATACTTCTTTCTTTCAGCATAATTACATGAAACAGAGTTGATTTAACAATTCTGGGGAGAATGAATGATGTACTAAAAAGAGGGGTTGTATAAGGTTAAAAAAAAACAAAAAAAAAAACCTCTTGTTTTACAGTTAACTCATTTACAGTTGACCAAGGCACTAAGATTTAACCATGTAATTGCTTTAATGGGGAACTGTGACATAATGTCCCGTTTATCTCAGATTAAATAGGTTTTACTTGCTCTAATTTGGGGCTTAGTGATGCAAAATATTCATATCATGAATGTTAGTTGGGGGGTAAAAGTAGAATTAACTCTAAACTAAGTACGAACTGTGGCAGGTGGAGCTGAGTTTACTAAAGTGGAAGATTAAAATTGGGCTTTTAGAAGTGTTTGTTACCGATCAGGATTGTGTACAGACATTGTGCGCCAAATGGATTGAAACTGGTTTGAATGAGGCCTCTGACATTTACTATACTATCAAATTTCTACATTTTCAGTTGGCTTTAAATAGTCTTGTGTGTCTGAGCTGGTTTATATGAGAACAAAATATTTAGAACCAATCTGAGCATATTTATTATAACTGAGCTAACGTAAACCAACCAGGAACCAGTTCTAAAAAATCTGCTTGATTGTTTAAGAAACTGCTTCTGTAGTCTAGATATATATGTTTTGTTCATATTACAAATCTTGTGTATGTTCATGTATCAACTTAACATTTTTGTCCCCATTTCCATGTTTACGCCACATAATTCACCTCACATACTTGAAAATGTATCACACTGTAATTTGAACAAATCATTGTAATTTAATCTAATGATAGTGTTTTTCCTCCAATCAACAACAGTGTAATCAAGCAATTGGCAAGAAGCTGAGCACTGCAGCTTTTCATCTTTGGCAGTTCTTCTGATTCTCAAAAATGTTGCTCAAAGTAAACAACAAACAACGCCGAGCGCTTTGCCGTTTTCATGCAAGATGTCACTGAATGGTTTTTTGTTGTTGTTGTTTTGTTTTCTTTATTGCAATAATCACAGGAAAACTTTTTTCCCTAGGTGCCTTTCTGACCGCTTTTCCGTTTTCTTCGCTCCACATTTACCCACAAAGGGCAACAACTGGATGGTAATAAGCAAGTTAGTGTGATTGAGTCTGCGACCTTCCCGTCCAAAGACAGCCCCATTGTAGCATTTAGCCATCCGGCCAACTTTACAGAGTTGATTTCAGCGCTGACAGAATTTCCAGCAGACAAAATGTTGTGGAGAGTCAGTTGATTCAGATGCAAATGTCCATTCAGAGAGCCACATAAGTGGAGGTCAGTCCTGGCACAGGTGAGTATTCACAGCAGGGGGAAGGCCAAACGCTAACTGCACAGAGGAGGCCGGCTGTCTCCAAGAAACACTGACAGGTCTCTCTCTCACTTTCTCTCGCTGTGTGTTTTTGCAGGACGATTCTTCTGCTTTATCTCACCTAAGCCTCAGCGGAGACTCAGACTGACACATTCCAGCTGGTTCCCTGCACTCGCTGCAGACAAAATAACAAACTGCCAAGCAGCGAGGACATGTGAGGGGATGCATACTGTGCCCTTAAGGATTTGTGCCCCGGCCTCTTTGAAGTCTTGCTGCAATCTCGGTAATTGTCTGGCCTTTGTGGACTAATTGCTTGTCTGCTGCACCGTGGCATACTGCAATTGCTGAAAGGAAGTCTCACTTTACAAATAAAAGGTTTGCTGTCTTCACCAGTGTGAAATAAGAGATATCCTGAAATAGAGCTATCAGGGGCCGTGTGCTGCTTCTCCACACATGCACCTGAGACATGTGGAAAATACTGCCCAGTAGTGTATGTTGTACAACAGAAGACACAGAAACACATCCGGACAGCATGAAATACTGAGCAACTGCAAATACTACTGCCATTACCACTGCTGGTACTGGTCTAACTAGCACAACCGCTATTTAAGTAGGACTGCAACAAAACCCGCTGCTACTCGTACTACACCTTACTGAGAAAAACAAGGACAACGGAGACCCAGGGCGAGTTGTTCTGAGAGATGCAAAATGTCACCGTCCAAGACCAAAGAAGGAGCATCAGGTCAGGAGCGCAACCGGGGGGGTTTTCTTTTAAGATATGGGGGTTGTGCATTGTGAACGTGTCCCCGAGGGTCTGACCATCACTGCAGAGCTCTACTGTGATGTTCTGAGGCATCCACAACAACTAGCACTGCATACTAATATATCAACACTACCACAACTGCTTCACTTGTTTACCGGAATATTTAAGCCCATCTCCAAGGTCTTGATCAGATAATCTTTTTTTTTTGTGTGTGTCAAATTAGGGTTTCCAAAGACCAGAATAAACTTTCATGTATAAAATCAACATTGTTACCAGAATCTCTGCTGTGCTGTTACTACAGGCCTGCAAATAGTAACTCTACTATCACTTTACTATGACCGCTTTTACCGCTACTACCGAAAGCACCATCAGTAGCTCACCTCCTTTACTCATCGTTACAATTATAACTAATCACCGTCGTAAAACTGTAACTTTATTTCGGTGACTGCACATAAAATGGTGCAAAATATACAAACCAAGCACATCAACAAGCATCCCTGCGCTGCCTTTGGCATTAGTACTCAGAGCTTGTTCCAGCCAACACAGCGAAATGGCAAGAGCCTGATTGGACCATATATGAACTGACATGTCACATTATTTCCAACACTCGTCTCTCTGTCAGATGCCGACTGCCGACACTACAGCATGTGACTTTTGTGATAAGGTTGCCATGACATTTTCCAGATGGCGGCTGAAAAATGCTGGAAACAAAAGGCTGGTTAAATGGATTCTATCCTGTGCGGCGGGTTTGATGCTTTCTTATCGACAGGCTAATTCCCCGAAGGAATAGGATGTGCCAGGGGAGGAGACTAATGAAACAAACGGAGACTTGTATTCCCCAGACGCCCCATCTGAGGCTAAAACCCGCCTGCTTATGGACTGCGGCGCTACCCAGCTCCGACTGGTTCTCTTTATCTTTTGTTTTGCATCGCCTGCCACCTTGGAGCAGGGTTGAAAGGTCATACCCACATCAGATTTGTCCTTATGATGTGTTTTTTTTTAAAAGACACAGCATTTTTTTCATACCCCCAACCATTTGTAAGAGAGAAAAATAAAGCATTTCTGCTGGTGAGAAATGTGCCGAGGCGCAGCGTGCACAGTCGGACTGACAATGACACATGACAATGACAACTCTTTTGGTGCTCACACAACCGGTGAGATTGGATCTACAGTGACAATACAGCAGTATAAATAACTCCAGCAGTGGATTTGATGAGGGGAGCTCCTAACAGAATGCTCATACCATTTAGACTGAAGCAAATAAACCCAGGCAGCAGGTGACATGTCCAACAGCTATTGTACCCATGAAGAACAGGACTCCTGAGGCAATATGCTGAACTTTCTGGATGAGAATGGCCTCAGAAAAATGGACCTGTAGCTAGATCGAAATGTTGAGTCTAACAGTGATATAGGACAAAAAATAAATAAAAACGTGTTTCATCATATTTCTTTCTGCCTGATGTACCTCTGAAATAAAATGCCTTTTGATTCAACTTCACACAAATGCACAGACGATTTAAAGACCATCTGGTGCCGTTCAGCGCTGCGCGACCTTTTGGCAGCAGGAGCTGGTCTTTGCGTGTCATCTATGAGACATCGAGGTGTGGCGTCTGCTGAGCTGTTCATTTGTGAAATGAACAGTTCTGCAGTTGTAATCAAGGCTCGGCAAACAAAACCCAATCTAGACCCCGTCATAAAACAACCGGGGGTGACACCGGCACCGTCAAAACCAAGGCAGCTGGGAAGATTCCCAACCACGTTCACGCTGACCAATAAATCCAAACTTAATGTTCGACTCCATCAAAATGTAAATTCGGATTTTATTGTAGTTGCTCAGTGGTTAAGACTTCAGGGGTGCTATTATTGTCCTAAACTTGATATTATTTATAGTTAATTTTTTTGTTATTAAACTCCACATAAATTCATATGCACTTCCTATATGAATTTTGATTAATTAATCAAAACTTTAGAGTTAGCAATTCTGTGTTACTGCTCCAGTAGATAAATGTATCTGTCCATCTTAATTTTAGACTTTTCCTCGGTTGCTTTTTAATTTGCACTATGTCAGTGATTCTAATTAAGATGTCTTTTAACTTAATGGCTTTTGCCATGAACAATCTCTTTGGGATATTCCCTTTGTATTTATTATCATAATTACAGTTTGCCAAGACTGATGGTACAGTTTATATAATGTGAAGCGCCAGAAAGCACAAGCAGCCTCTGCACATCATACGTTTTATTTTTGAAACAGAGGTTCCACACATTGCTTCGCACAGGAATTAATTTGTCTGCGTGAGAAGATGAAAACTGAGACCTGGTGGAAGATAATCTGTCAACACAGAGGAGGTAAAGAGGGCGGCTTTGTGTGGAGGAAACAAAAATGTCCTGTAGGACACTGGTGCCCAAAAACATCAAAGCGCAGAGGAATCGAGTTATCAAAATCGATAACTTTACTGAGTCAGAAATGTGTCGGTGGGAAAACAAAAAAGGCTCAAATACAAAGCCAGAGAGCAACAAGGATTTAACAAAAACGTAAGATTTTCATAAGTACAGTTATGTGGATGTACGAACCTTTTGTTTCTTACATTACAACTGATTGTCAGGAAAACACTGTATGGTGTGAATGTATCTTCCTCATCATGTGTTTAAGCTCTTCAATGTCTCAGCAAACCTACGTACAACAACCTAAAGGATAAAGTTTGCATCATTGTGTATTTTTCTTATTGTCAACATTTCCATGAAAAGACTGGGGGGGAAAAAAAGACCATTGGTCATTTTATCAATAATTCTGACTTTCCTACACTGTCTGCACCAAGTGGAAACCAACAGTGACATCACCCGTTGGGTTATGATCTGCCGTTATGAAGCCTTGAATTCAGATTTTGGCCGTCGACATCTTCATGTTTTGGAGCCAGAAGTGACCACATTTGGACGCGAGCGGTGGATCTGACTCTATCTGATTGGGAACCCGAAGACACTGTACTGCCCACCGATAGCTGAAACCTGACTGCACCACAGGCCTGTCAATCAAACAGACATGCCCCCAAAAATAATGCTTTTTGAGGCTTAAATATCGAATTAATGATGAGACTATTTTCAGATAGACCGCAAGAACACAAATAAGGAGTGACTTCACCATTGGCTTTGTATTTTATGAGAAGTTGAATGGGAGTCTATGGCGCCAACCCCTAGTGGCCCTTGGTGGTATTGCAGTTTAAGTCACTTCTGCAATCTGCCTAGTTTTTCAGACCCGGAAACTACATCCACTTTTATATACAGTCTATGGTCCAAGCCCAAAGGTTGGAATTTTTAAAAAGGTACAGTAAATCCCTTCCAATAAATGTTTCAATTGTAAAATAGAGTAAAAAAAAAAAAGCTTAGTGATATCTAAAAACAGTTTTTCTTATTCAACCAGTAGTCCAAAACTGACAAAAACATGCAGTTTACAATCATATGTGACAGAGAAAAGCATCAAATGTTCATATTAATCTGTTCAATTAAATTATTATATGCTTGCCATTTGTATTTATAAAAGGATTGCAATGATTCATCTGTTACCAAGACAATACAGCTTATTAATCTTCTAACTGACAAATGGTATGTTTGATGAAAAGTACTACCAGCTGTGGAAGAGAAAAATGTGATGGTAACTTTGTGGACTCTCATCTCCAACCTTACTTATTTCCTGGTTTCAGAGCACTAAATAGTTACCCGTCATTTCAACTCAAGAGGGTGAAACTTTCCATGTGTGGAAAAGTGCTCCTACCTGGGTGTCGCCTTCGACGCATGATTGACCGGTCATTAAATACCTAGTTAGCCTTAAGAGAACGGCCGATTGCCAACGTCTCTGTGGCGCTCGGTGGTGCGAGAAACAGGACGAGATTGTTTCAAAAGAGCCTTTTTTTTTTTTCCCACAATGAAACATTCACACGATATTCCATGTGACAGAGAAAACCAAAATTTGGAAGCTGCACACATTGTCATGCAAGACTCGATTTAGTACCAACCGAGGTTTGCAAAAGAGCCCAAAAATACATGTTGTAGTACAGAAACAGCCGAATCTCTATCGTTGGCGCTCTGTGCAGCTCAGCAACAGGCGGGTTGTTCTAAAGGAATTATGAATTGGCAGTAATAGGACTGTATCACATTAACTGTAAAACTAGAACATCAGACACATTTTGTTTGCTGAAGCCGTGGCTGTAGGTAAAAGTGAAGCATTAAACAGCATTAAATTACCGCTCAGATATTGTACAAAACAGTACGGTGTTTCCATCTACTTTTATACTTCATCAACATTAACCTACACTTACAGAAATTGTAAAAAGCAAACAGGCCTTTTTGTTTTCATTTTGCTACAGTCGTGTGAAAAAGACTGAAGATTGGGGATTTTTTTTCTCCATATTTGAACAAGCAGAAATTAGATCTCCTTTGAAACACTGCCAACAGATAAAGGTGGTAAACAAAATTACATATTGACATTCTGTAATCATTTTCATAACATAAATACCAAAAAAAAAATAAACATGAATCTGATGGAAAAAATGAAATACACCCATACAATTACCACATTTTCAAACATCCATCAGATGTTTTAGATCTGGTGTCAATGATTAAAACCTCCTCGGCAAGTGTTGTCTCATTTAAAGGGGTCGGGTGTTTTCATTGCAGCTGAAGTGTGTGGTGTCATCATGCAAGAATCTAAAGAGCTCTTTAAGACCCTAAAAAAAAAAAAAGGCTCTGGGTACCTATGAATCTGGCAGGGGATTTTAAAAAGATCTCCAAATTATTGGGGATTATTCATTTCAAACTAATTCAAACAAAATGGCTTAATGCAAAAAAATAGGTTTCCAAGAACTTCAACACAAACTGCATAAAACTCTGGGAAATTCTGGTTTTAAAGTGCAAAATTGGAGCGAAATAGTTTGTCAATAAACATACAGTATGGCCACAGTTGTTTTGCAATAAACAATAACAGAGGACATTTTAGATGACATTAATTAACTGTAGTACTTTCTGAAGAGGACCACATTTTTGCTTGTTCAAATATGTCCAAATATCCGACATTTTTCATGGATGTACTATTTTGTCTCATGCTTGTAGGTCACGACCCATCAGGAGCTCTAATGAATTCACAATCTTTCTTTCTTTAGTTTGATAATGCTATTTTATCTTGTTAATATTTAACAGGCACAAACGAGTCAGACCTTTGGAAAGGGTCAAATAAATATATACGGTGATTGTGAGTGTCACTGGTTTAACGAAACCTCAACATGCAATGTGAACAGTTTTGTCACACAGACTGGTTGAATGTCGCTGACACTAACATTATCTGATCTGCGCATCGATGTTCAAATGCCTGCACGTGTCTATGTTTGAACAAAAGTTAACAGTTTTGTGTTGAATGTTACATATTGATTCAGAACTACAGCGATCAGTCATTCAACAGAAAATTCATCTGAAGCCAATTTAATGATCGAATAATCAGTCAATAAACAAAATATTTGTCAGTCTCACCTTCTCTAGTGTGAGAATTTTTGGTCCTTTTCTTTTGTCAAACATGATCGTAAACTGAATATCTTTGTGTTTTGGATTGTTGGTCAAACAAAAAAGACATCTGATGCCGTCTCGGGCTGTGGGGAATTGAAAGGAGCACTTTCTGACATATTATTTTTAAGAATTGGGCGATTGATGACGGTAGTTGTTAGTTGCAGCCTTAGTGGTGATAATTGTAAGAGCACCAACTCACTCTGGGGTTTAAATGGACGATTGTTTGTGAGGAAAGAAGGATGTGATTGTTTTAAATAAATAGATTTATTTCCACCAAGTTATTTTCCGCCGAGTTATTTCCTCCACACTGCTCAGGTTTCTTAAAGCTCCTCCATGGCATTTATTTATTATTTGCCACTTTCAACCACTTTGTACCATGGTTATTAACCTGTCGCCATGGAAACCTGGCAGCTACATGCATACCTGCATTATATATAGATTTTTGAAAACATGATCCTGAGATCAGCTTTTCCCTGTGCTGCAGCTTAAATCCAAACCTGTACACAATGCGGTGATTACGGCGGCCTGTCACACAGCGCAGCGGACCCCTGACCTTGGCAGTGCCAGGTCGATGCTTTATCTATTGAGCCACACATGTAATAAAACCCTTAATCCTGGCAGTGTTACCGCAGACTGCCGTGCCCACTGAGCTCCGGAGGACATGGGATAGCCAAAGACGGACGCGTCGAAACATCTCAGTGAGCACGGTGAGACGCGGCAGCAAAAGTGAGGAGACAGAGTGAAGGACGAGGACGAAAACATAAAATACAATGTCCCCCCCGCCCTACACACCGGAGGAAATATCTCTCTCACGGTTGGATTTCCCCCGTGGAAAAAGGAAAGAAGTGCCCTTGTGGTTTAAAAGATAGTGCGGTGTAATTAGAAAGTCACGGGTTAAATCCCATCAGCGGCCAACACATCCATTGAGATGCCATTTGTTCCATTAAAATGTCTTCACTGCTCCCTTGTTTGTTACATTGTGCATGCACGGAGCACTCTGGCCATCGACCATACTCCGGTAGAGGTTTAATTTGGATTAAACTATTTAAAAAGAACCTATCACACTCTGATTGAGTATCCCCAGGAAAAGCTTAACGTAATATTGCATAAGCCCTGTCACCTCTTCCCTCTGTATTTGACTAAGTAGATGGTTTTCATTACCAAGAGAAATAATTATCCCTGGACTAATTTGTGCAATCTTCTCCAAATAACCAGACAAATAGGCTTGTTAATGCAGATTCTTAATCTCAAAGTACCAAATGGCAGGAAATTGGCCTTTGGCGGATAAATCAGAGAGGGTCACCCACCGCTCTCGGTGACGCTGAGAGACACTAACATTTTAATGCCGTGGTGATACACAGGCTTTAGACGCTACCTTTGGTTCCCATTGAAATGCTGTAGTGCCGCTGACCATGATCCAATTAAATCGAGGCAGAGCAACAAATGTGTCAAACGGTCTCGTAAAGTGGCTGTTAGTCTCGCTCTGCCCACAGCGACGGTGTCGTCGTTATGAAAACGGTATTTTTATCCGCATCTTTGACAGGTGTGTTGTGTCATAGTTTTCGTTAACGAACTCAACACTGAAGATTCTCATTAGAAGAAATTGATGTCCACTATGTGTCAAATCTAACAAACTGAGCAATTATGAATGATGTCAACAATCACGGTGGGATATCTGCATCACAAAGTCCAGAATCGATAGATTTGAATTCAGTTCCATTCATGATGTTTGTGTTACACCGAACTGAAAATTCTCACGAGCATTTCGTGATTTGGCCTAATTTCCATTTCAATTCTATTTTGAGTATTCATTTTGATATTATCAAGTCATTATATCATGTTTAGTGTTGTTTTGCTTGATCTTGTTCTTAATTCTTCAATGTTTAATTGTTTTATTGCTATTTGTTTTCAGTTGTTTTTAAGACTATTTGAGTTTTTTTGGTTCTGTCTGATGTTTTTGCAGCACTTTTAACTTGTGTCGTGAATAAATGTGCTATATGAATAAAACTTGGCTTGGCTATAACAATGCTGCATAAAACCGCATAAAAACTTGTCAGCGCATTGTGAGGATATAACTCCTCTGTAGATTCAGCAAGTGAGCAACGTTGTTTTCCTTGATTACAAAACAGTAAAACGTGCATATCATATATAATTTAATGGTTATAAAACTGTAAAACCACGTTTTTTTTGTTGTTTTTTTTTTTGAAAATGCTAATTATTATTATTTTTAGGGCAAGATGTACAAAACAGTAAGGGGAGAATATACGAGCTCCACCAAGGGAGCGTTATCATCATAAATATTTGTCTTAACCTTTATTGCTACTCATTGACTGTCAGTACAACATGTTATAACTAAGTACAGAGTCCACATGCACTTTTTCACAGACAAAGACATCAGCCTGATATCTGCCCACAGCTGCTGCTACTGTAGGCAGCGTTAGCTGCAGGTCCACGTAGACTGTATCTACTCATCTTGCGGGATTTAATGTGGTTAATCTAGCCTCCTCGAACTGTCAAAAATGTATCTGCACAAATTGAAATAAATCCATTTCCACAAATCAGACATTTTACACATCATGCATCCGAGCTAAACCCTTTACAACAAAAGGAACCACGTCATGCACATCATGCTTAGTGCAGATGTAACACGTGTTTGCAGAGAGAAGGCAAAATACAAAGATCAGTCACAGGATTTTAGGAGTGGATGTTGAATCATTTGAATTGATATGAGGACTAATGGAATGGAAAAATGCATGTTTAATATTCAGCACTATCAACAACAGAAATAATATGATTGGAATAATAATACCAGAGTAATATGAAGAAACAAGCAAAAAAGCTTTCCTTGATTAAGTTTAGAAAAGGGGCATGATGTATAGTAACTCATTCTCAAATTTTATTTCCTGTTTACAACCGTTTGATTGTTCTGGACACAGTCTATATCAAACATTAATGAACAAATAATTGTGTCATATTCTGCAGGAAATACCCTCTCACATCGATATCCGAGAGCCTCCTGCTCGTTCCCGAAGTGCAGCTTATGTTTGACTCAATTATTTACCAGTGAAAGGTAAGTAAACTTAAAACACAAACACCAGAAACACTTACATCACTTACTGTACACAGCTGAAGGAATGTGAGCTTTTGAGCTGAATGTTTGTTTTTGTTCACACAGGGTGGTGTAGATGGAAGCGTAAACCCTGGACAACACCAGTACTGGAGATAAAAAATAAAAAAAATAAAAAAAAGTGAGAACGGCAATAACAACAATGGCTGTGGGGAAGGAGGAACAAGGAGGCTGCAGGCAACTTGTAGATTCTGGAGCCATGTGATCGATTGTAAAATGCATAATCTCCGAGGCCACGAAACAAACAGAAACAGTGTAATATTCCAGACTAATTGCAGACGGCTGCACACGGGAGGCTGCTTCCTAAAGTATTCCATTAATTTGGGAACGTGAACTCGCTGCACAGCCTGAAGCCAGTGTTGCCCTTTTGTTTTCCCCGGAAAATAACATTTAGCAGAATATCTGACCAACTTTACTTTGATAACAAAAAACAACAACAACAAAATAAAGAGCTAAAAGTATGCTTCTTTGACATAAGTTGTTCCTGGTGAGGACTTAAGTGGTATTTTCACATTGAGACCCGTCTCTGACCTCATCAACCTGCCCCAACACCACCATTCATCAATGTAGGCATTCAAAGTAATGACCTCTCTGGAGCGGCTCCATGATTTAATGACCGGCCCTCCTCACGGAGAGCTCGCTTAAAGGTATTGTTTACAGATGAAGGAAAAGGCTGTCAGGGTAATGAATTTTTACACTATCAACTCCCCCTCGTTTTTTTTCTGTTTGGAGCACTACATAATGCTGATATATGAGCGCCGCAGCAATGATACGAGGCTAAAATGGTTTTGCATATTGTTGTGGGAAGTTATTGCTGATGCGCAGATAAAATAAACAGGAATTAGAAAAACAAATTAGAAGCCCCATAACCATATGTAACGAAAGCTGATATGACAGGCTGCACTGGGAAGAAGAGGAGCACATTATTACCTGCAGCCAAAGAGTAATCCGACAGCTAACCCCTAAGACAAAATATCTGCCTACACTGTGTGGCTAAATGAGGGAAAACGCCATTAGCATGGTGAGAAACACACCAATGAACTACTCAACCACAGGCGACTTCATTACCAGTAAACTGATTGAAGGATCTATAGATAACTCAATGTTACACGGCCCCATCCGCTGCAGTAATATTACCGTCTACATAAAACACATAAAGATGTGGTAATATGCGTGAAGGCACTTGGAAATCCATTTAGTCCTGCAATGCAATATTGCAGCGTGGAGTTCTTCTCCCAGCGATGTGCCGTGTAAATGAGTTTTTTTTTTTTTTTGCGCATCTTGACGAGATGAGAGCGCAGTTTGGTCATAATGATGCTGTAATGCTCAAGGTTACTAACCTGCTTATAGGGCAGGGAGGAAGTCACTTGTGGGGGGTGGCGGGGGGAGGAGGGGGGGTTGTGAGGAGTTCACATTCGCTGACCGTGCCTCTTTAATGCGAAGGAGGGTTTCTACGCCAAAACGGCTGGTCTCTAAAGCCGACCCGGCACTGAATTTTAAATTTCGGCAGAGTTCAAATCTTGGCTGGATTCCAAAAAAAAGACCATTTGTGACTTAATAAAGAGTCTTCATCACTCTTTCCTTAAACTGCTCACCGTTTCCCTGAACGCCCGGGATCAGATTTACAGAAGTTCCACGTTCGGGCCCAAACACATGGGTCGTATGTATATCCAACAGACTGACCAGACTGGAGTCGCAGTTTGCATGTCATTGTGGCACTTATCTCCTTATTACTAAAGGGCTGCAGCAGACTCCGAATTTTATCAGTGGAATTAGATGTGGCTTTTTAACATTAAGATTTGACTATTCATTTCTCTTTTCTTTTTTTACACATGGACTATTTTGTATTCAGAATATCCGCAGCACGCTCTCCATCGTCTCGGATCCGCCCTGCTTTTGGCCGCAGGCGGCTGAGATGTTGCGTTCCGTCGCTCTCTCCGTGGATGCGGGTCTACCGAGGTTACGCAAAACTGCTGCCATCTGAGTCTCTTGTTACACCTGTCCGCGCCCGCAGACTTCCCCTCGTGGACGCTGTGGGTGGCAGCGATCAAAAACATCCCCCTGGTCTAGGCCTGGCACCTGACAGGAAGACCCCGTGTCTCCCACCACTATAGTGCCAAAAAATAGTGGCTTTTCTAATGACTAAAAAGGCCGGAAGAAACTCCGTTTTTAAGCAAATTCTAGTGAGTATTCAGGTGATATTGGGCAGTTTTTGCTTGACGTAACTTCCGACTAAGTCGCACTTCCATCTCCTTGCTCTGAGGCCTTTTGGACTTCATGTTGGGGTACATGCAGAGCCTGGTGCAAAGTCCTTCTCCGGTCACACCCGGTCGGGCCAACAGGAACCTTAACCGCAGCGCTACTAACTCTCAGTGCACCTCCAGTAGCTGCGTATACTCTACATATAAAGAGTTTTGTAGATATGAAATCAAACTTGTCAAACCTCTGCTGAACACGGTGTCCATCACCACATCTGTACACTCAGTGTGACACATCTGGGATTGTTTCCTGTCACTCCCTGCCAGATGTGGAACCGTGCAAATCACAGGCCACCTTACGTGGAGACAGTCTTGGACCCAATCTTAATGTCTGTGACCTTTACAGACTCAGCTTACGTCCTCAGCATTAATGTTTGAGTGGAAGAGGCTACAAGTGCTCAATCAAAGGACAAACTATGTGCATGTACTGTTAATGTACATCTCCAATCACATTCAATTTAAAAAAAAATTGTGATGATTTGACCTTCCAATTCCATCTCCATTTTTTATGTTACAACCCCAAAAGTTGCAGATTAATTCCATGACAGTCAAGTATAAACCTTATCAAGAACTTGCCACCTTTTCAGGTGGTGAAGCCCGAACCATGTCTCCTATACGTCATAATGTCTCCCTTTGCACGTGTGCACAAATGCCATGCTACGTGTCCATTCGCTGCTTCTGGTGTTGCTGATATGCCCAGTTAGTTCACGCATAATTTCCAGTGAATCCCTCGTGTACACGCGCAGCATTTGAGTAGGAAAGCTGGACCCTAAAGATGCAAACTACAATATAGAAAAATAAATAAAGACTACGGCAGAGTAAATGCAAGAATAATTGACTGTACAAACATCGCACGAGTATTAATTAACGTTCCCGATACAAGACTCTGCTTCTTGAAGAAGTCAGTATTATGATTTATCATCTCCCATATTGCTGATTGTCGAATGTCCTGTGAAGTGTGATCACTTTGTGTGATTGGTGTCTAATAACTAACAAAAAAAAAAAGTTTTTTTTGTTTCAACTTGTGCAGTGTTTCGCCTACACTTGGGACCTCCCCTCCCCCCTCCCCCCTTCCCCTCCTCCCGAGAGAAACAAAATACGAACGTACTCATAGAGCTGCAGCAGAAAGACATTTCACCGCATTAAAAGTAAATTTGATTACTATAATACAGTATATTGATACAAAAACAAAAATATATTGTCACTCTGAAGACTGATTTACCGCTCGGCCCTACCGCCCACACATTACCACAGCCAAGTCACTTTAGGCGGTAATTCTGAAAAATCATCCGATCCACTCCAAAACTCCGCAGCCGAGTCGGAGTCTCTACTTAATTCAAACACCGTGCAGAGCGGGAGCAGACCAGCAGACCATGAAGCTCTTAGGGAGCGATGTATGGAAAAAGAAAATGCGGAGGCGCGTACGGGAAAATGAAAATGGAGTGTAGAAGCGAGGGTAAATGAAAGGCCCCTCTGGTCTCGTCTGGAAGTCCGGTGGTACGTTTGAGGGTCCTGACTGGCAGAGCGGAGCTTCAAAAGGCCCTTTCGACTGGGAGAGGCATCGCCAGGCAGCAATGTGCCCGAATGAGTGACTTCAATATCAGCATCAAGCAGGCGGAGAAAAAGCCATCAAAACAAAAAGAAAAAGAGTACACAGAGAAGCACAATTTATATCCACGCTGCTCTGCTGAGTCTCAAATTGAGTTCGTGAGTTGAAACCACAGAGACTCGCACAATCTGTCTGCGGCTTGTGTTGTTTTCCCTTCGCAGTTAAAAAAACAACAATGACATTATATATTGATGACTCAATATATTCAGCATAATAGGAGGGAAAAAAATGACTCCTGAAACTGAGATGGGTTTTTTTTTCCCCCATTTTTCCTAAGAAAAGAAGAATAAATCCAATAATTTCAGACAATTGATAGAAAAGACTGAGAACTGAATGGATTTATCGCCTTTGTATCATTTAATCTGGGGGATGCACAGGTCTGCTAATATCATTCAACCATCATTATTCGGACTGCTCAGCAGGTGTACATTTGTGGAGCTGCATTGGGAATACTGTGATTCACAGAGCAGTGCACCTCCCGCTTTACTTTTCCATCACTACTTTAAATGAAGCGTGTTGTTCCGAAGGAGGTTGGTTGGTTCACGGTGTGCATCGTTCAAGACGAGACATTAATCACTTGCTGGCACACAATACACCCGTTTCATTATTTAATGATGTGCATTGAAAATATCGTTAAAATAAGATTAGCGGGGCAACCAGGTGTAGGTAACACGCCATCGCTATTGTATGTACATAAATTAACCTTGGTAATCGTGTGTATTTTCAAAAATTACAGGGCAATGTGATGTAGTAGTTGAAGATGATACCTAAAAGAGTGCGTAAAAGAACATTTATGTTAATTGTTTTTTTGGTTTTTTTTAAAGATGAAAGAGGAAGATGAAGACTTTGATCAGTCGCAAAGTTTTAAGTTGTTTTCTGCGAAACGGTATATCACCTCGTATCTCCTTGTCACACACACACACACACACACACACACACACACACACACACACACACACACACACACACACACACAGAAACTTAAGTGCTAGACATTTCCAGAAAAACACCGGCAAGGTGCCTGAGGCAGTTCACTGGTAATGTAAATACCAGGCAGCACATGCACTTGAATTAAAAAGCCCCCTCCCGAGTTCTGTTATTTAAAAAATGCACATGTGCAAATAGCCAAACTTGTCTTAAAACTTCTCATAAGTCCAATATATAAGTCCAAACTTTTGCATATTATAAGATAAAACATTGTACTATGAATATTATATGAAAACCTCTTAATTTGTAAAGTATTAATTGGAGGCTTCAGAAGAATTTTAGCATGTAGCTGTGGGAAATAGCACGGATACAGAAAATCCTTGTTGTCGGAGGGTCTTGGAATAATACTAATGAATTAAGAAACAATGCGGTGCCCGTCTTAACAGCTGTAGACAGACTGAAGCACTACAACGACCTGAGGGCCACCGTTTCACGGCTGCAGGAAGTTGAAGAAAAGCCTTTGATCTTGTTTGTGGAGGGACGTTTATTATTGGCATGTTAATGTGCTATTAAAGAAGGTACCTGGTCCCTACCCTTTTTCTCAAAGTGCATTTTATTTAATAAAAACACAAGATAAATGCCTGGAAGGATAAATCAAGTGATATTCCATATTTGTCTTGTTTTCGGTAAATGCCTTGAAAAGGCCAAACCAAAAAATGAATTGATCCCACGAACTGTCGAGACAGTGTTATTTACTGTGCATGAACCCAATGTCACTAATCACAATTTTGCTTCAGAGAGCTTTACAAGCTGTAGAACATACTACACTCTCTATTTTCAGATCCCCTAAACTACAATTCTGCATATGTCAGCTTGCTGAAAACTTTGTTATCAGAGGCACATACCACCTTTAACAGGCATCTCTCATTTCTGGTTAGCTAACCTGAGGGAGAAATTTATATTAGATAAATAATAAATAACGTCAAATGTGTTGATACAGATTAGTATCAATATACTTGATTAGCTGCACATGCCTGTTTAATATTTTTTTCTGGAAAGGTTTTAAAAGTAACAGTGTGATGCATTTTCCATCCAAAGCCTTCAGTCTGCTCTGATATCAGCACCTTGGACGTAAAACGCAGAACCTGACCCGACCAACATTCATTAAACAGCCACGAACACACAGTGACAGTGTGAGCTGCCTTACCGTCGAAACTTTCTGAGAGAAAAACTAGCCAACAACTTTCCCTAAAATCCAGGACTGACCACACTGCTGGAGCTAAAAGATAATTATATAGTCCGAGCTAACAGGCAAGCTTCCTTCTTGGGGTAATGAACATTTTCCACTCATTACTTTTGCAGTTTGTACAGTTTTAGGTGCAAAAATAAACCTTTTCATGTTGATCTCCCCATAAGCTCTCAGTCAGCTTTGGTTGTTGCCCCCCCCCCCCCCACCCCCCCGCGCCTGCATGCGCATCTCGCTGATGACGGCGGATGGAAACCTGTCTGCAGACGTTGGGGCTGAAGGGAAGTCAGACAGCACTGATAGATGAACAAAGATTTTAGGGGTTTTGGGCTTTTCATGGGATTTGTTGACAACAACAAAGAGATACATTACCGCCAGCCTCATCCTTGAAATACAATTTAAAGCAGCATGTTTTCAGCGTGAGCCAGCTTTACCGCTCATATTTTCTCTAACCAAGCAGCAAGCATCGGTTAGTCAAGGAGCTTGGACCTGAAATCTACAATAAATAGCTGTTAGCTGCAGAAACACAGGCAATATAAAAGATTTCTTGCACATCATTAGATTTTTTTTTTTTTTTTTTTTGCCATTAATTCCTCTGGGTCGTTGAGACGAGGTATGGATTTATAAAACACTTAACGTGGACGATCCTCCCGCACCCGTGTCTTATCTGTTATTAATATGGACGATGCGTCCCAACAAGGTTTTCTTGCCTGTTTTCTTTTGAGGACAAACCTTTGATATTGCTCCGTGGACAGATGAAAATAACCGGTAGAGCTTACAAGCTAGATAGCTCTCTGTGTTGATGTGGACAATGGGAGCTTATCAATGGAAGAAAATGGCTCAAATAGAAGTAACATGAATGAAAATGAAAAAATATGACTGTTGATATGGTTGTTGGGACTTTTTGCAAAATATATTTCGGGGTAAGCTTTGTATTAAGAGCAAAAACTCAATGTTCTTTGGCACTGACTGACATTTAGTGGCATTATTATTGTGTAAAACAGTAATAAGCAAACAGGTATTTTAGGCAGTATAAGCTGATATTAAAGATGTCAAGCTCCAAAACATTGTCACCTTTTCTCTGATATAATTAGTAAGCTTAAATGCAACTTCATAATTATAGTGATTTTTAATAAGATGGGTTTGCAGGTATCGTATTTCACAAAAAGAAACTCAAACGCATAATCAGGTATTTGTTCAGCGTATCAAATTAATAACTTCTTCTCTTACATGGCTTTTGAAGCTGCCACAACCCTCTTATTTTTCCTTTTGGAAAATAGAGAAGCTGAAGCAGGGATTTAAGTTTTCGAATTCTGGCCCTCATATTTCCACCTTTTTCTTACCATCCACGCCTCCATCAATCAGACACTTTCATGTTTCCCTCAGTGACAGTTACAGCGTGATAATGTTCGGTGTCAGCAAGTTGTCAGCCGTCTGCTGCTCTAAAGAAGAGGTAAAAAAAGAAAAAAAGAAAAAGGGAACCAGTGCCTGAAGTCTTCAGGGGTCTTTCCTAACCTTTTCGCAGGAAACTAGCAGCTCCTTTGGAGAGAGGGACTTTGATGCTGACTGCAGTCTTTGGAGAATGTCATCTCTAATTACCTCTGAAATCCATCTCCCTCCGCCTCCACCCCAAAACCTGCCACCTGTATGGACTCCCTGTGTTTGTCAGCTGAAGTCCTGTCCTTGACTACTGGGAGCAAGCACTGTAGATGAAGCTGCATGCTGTTTGCGGTTTTGAAAGCACGAGTTGATTTATGCCACTTTGGACTTGAAGTGATGACCCGCTCAAATAGGTCTGACTTATTAGCTGGCACCAAATATTAAGATTTTATATTTACAAAATCAGTGCCGAGTTGTTTACTGCAGGTTTAATTCATATCAAATGTTGAATAAAATGGTCATATTTTAGTTTTAGGTAACTTTAGTGCCCGTTAGTGCATCTGTCTCTCATTTTTGATGATAAAATATTTTTTTAAAAATGTATACGTAACATTAAAATCAACATGCTTATCTAAGTTAGAATGCTTGTTAGGTAAAGCTGCAATAATTATATATATATCTATAACATGATTGCAGTTCTTCTGAGCTCTATGTCTCACTGCTCTCATTGGGTTTGTTTTCAGTTGCAGTAAGAATCTGTTTTCACTGAAAAAGCTACATGTATAAGGTAGCAAACATGTTTTATACATGAACGCTACCTGCCCAGAGCCAAACGATACCAAGACATGGTGATTAGCTGGTAAACAACACCTTCAGCAGCTAGAGAGCAAGACATTTCCCACAAGTGTTAGTGGAAAACCAAAAGCTGAGGGAATAGGAGAGGAAGTAGTGAATTTAAACTCAGTCAGATGGGTAAAAAAAAAAAACTCACCTTTAAATGACTGCAAATTTCACTCAGTGGGTTATGGATGTATAAATGGGTAAATGCTGCACAATACAACTTTATAAAGGTGTAAAATGTCAATGTTGTGTTATAACTTGTTCCACCTCCATGGTATAATTAAATCTGCTTGATACAAGGGTTGTAACAGTAGACAAAATCCACCATACCTTGGTTTGGGGGTTTACAGTAAGGCATGACGGCCTGGCTCGCCACGCTATTACTCACGGTTTCAGTCTTCACTGATATTGTAGTGTGAAAACGTTTAATGCATTAAGGCTTGTTCAGAAACTCTGGAAGCCGGAGCCCATCGGCGATCTGTGGGAGTGGGTAAGAGCGATGACGTTGAAGTTTGGTACTAAATGTAGCCATAACAACGGCAACGGTGGTAGAATTTCTGTGCCCATCGCGCTTCGTATGGGGGTCAATGCTGATTGGTCAAAGGCTCGTCTAATAATTTCAAAATGAACCCAAGGTCTGCGCCCTATAGGACGCAACGACCGGACGTACAGCGTTCCACGGAGAAAACAAAATAAAATGCATAAATATAATTTTTGACATTTAAAAAAAAAATGTAATGGCTGTTACGGGAAAAAAAAAAACATAATTAACATCACTTAAAGCCGCAACGTGAAAAAAAAAAAAAATCGACCTCCATTTGTTCCCAAAAATTGTGCACGCTTTCGTATTATGAGCTGTAATAACTTTCTTCACACTGGCTGCACTGCAAAGCTCTAAAACAAGTAGAAACCCATATTTAATTGAGACTCGTACTTTGTGGCATCCAGGACTTGATTAAACTGATCTAAAGGTGAAAAAAGTCAACTGATTTGCCCCCAAACTGCTGACATCCACAGGCGTACAGTCAAAACACAAGATGATCAGAAGGAAATAAAACTACTGAACTCCATCACTGCCGACCGTCAGGCTAACATTTTATTAAAATCACATTTTTGTTCAGTTACTAAGAAAAGTGCAAAACTGAATATCAGCTGAGGAAATGAAGTTTATTTATAGATGGCTCCATTTTCAATCAATCACTTGTGTTATATATATATAAAAATTAAAAAAAATTCACATGATTAGCGGGAATAGATGTATGACAACTAATTAACATTTAATAAAGAGGATAATCTCTGAAGCCTTTCTTTATAATGAAATGCAATTATGACACCGCCACTTCCTGCTGCTCTTCCTCCTCCTCCTCCTCCAGCGCAGAGTTCAACTGTGCCTTCGGAGTGAGTCACCACAGCATCAGTATAACGAGTTCATATTGCCGTACGCTCTGCAGCCAGTCCACAGCGCTCTATAAGAAAGCTGTTTCCTTTGTTCCACTCCGATCTATCTCCTAACTTAATTTACAGAATTTTATCGGTGTGTGAGGGGAGGCGCGAGTGACAAACTCTCACTAATACCTTTGTCTGTCAGTTGAATTTAATTTCCCATTAAATTGAGTGAGAGTGAATCGCCCTGCTATAGACCCCGACGGCTCATTGTTCGCAGCCAGTCTCATTAAATCTGTCAAATGCCCATTTCCGCGCACGCTTTCCTGCCCTCATATTTTAATGAATAGCAGGAAGATTACAATAGCTTACAGTTATAGATGGTTGTGGTGTGGGGTGAAACCAGGGGTCCGTACAAATAACTTGATCATTGTGGCAAAGGGGGGTGACTGCATGAGAAAATATCAGAGGTGCATGAGCTGTTTTTCTGCTCTTTTTTGGGGGGCGGGGAGGGTTGCCAAAATATGAAGTGTAAACACTAAACACATGCCTTTAATCGTGCGCGTCTGGAGTTATTTCCTACTTAAAGTCACTCCTCCTTTTTCTAGTGCTTCATCTAAAAAAATAATCCTGTCATTAATTAGAAAATAAGCCTCAAAAAGCAGTGTTTCTGGGGTCGGGTGTCTGTTTGATTGACAGGAATGTGGCGCAGTCAGGTTACAGGTTATCGATGGGCGGGACCTACTTGAAGTAACTGAGATTTTTCTATAAACAAATGACATTGACAAACAAGAGCCATTCAATTTGTTAAAGTAGTTTACGGCCGATAAACTCATTTGTTAAAAAAAAAAAAAAAAAAATACCGTTGAGATTTATGTTGTTCAATGACAATATAACACATTTGTGATGAACTATTATCAGCAATGGAGCAGGCTGATTTAGCCAATTAATAACAGGACGCAGAAGAGAGAAAGCATAACCTTCAAATTCTGACTAAAACAAAACAGCCAAAGTAGCAGGTGGAGTCGATAAACCAAACCATGAGAGTCTGAGTAGAGGACCAGAGGCGGGTTTTAATTCTCTCCTCATCCAGATGTGATGTTACACTTTTGTCATCCTCCGCTACGTTTTATGTGAAATTAGCTACTGTAGTTGTCCTCTGTGACTGTTTAAAAAAAAAAAAAAAAAATTTTTTTTAAAAAGCCCTCCATTTCACCTTTTGCAAGGCTCCTCACTCTGCACAACTCTTGTGGGACTCCTCGTACGGGAGAAGATTGCCGCCGTTGGCTTCAACTTTATTTAAGCTCAACGTTCAATTGCAAAACCAGAGGGCATAAGTTTTCTTTTACGCCATTAAAAAGCAAATTCACTTCCTGTTTCCCTCCTCTCCATGCTCCATTAACTTTATACATACAATGCTCCCAGCCAAAAGAATCCTATCTTACCACCTTAGGCACAGTGTTTGGAATTTGCATTCTCGCTGTAATCTTCAAACATGGAAAATAACTAATAAATATTCTCGCAGCTGGTGCAGGATCCTCGGCCGGACTTATTCATTGCCGTTTGCCTCATAACTGTATTTCTTCTTGAAGACGTTGTTGCTTGAATGCCACGTTTTTTTTTTTTTTTGGACTATCAATAAATGGCATAGGCCTTGTGGAGAGGGCAGAGTTACAGTTTATTTTTTCGACTTCCCACAACAGATATGAGGTTTCACTCTCCTCCGTGAGCGAAACATAAATCCAACAGACGTAATAAGGTCGGAACTGGAGATCATTAACAGCTCACGGCAAGTGTCAAGTTTACGGCGGGAAATTTCCACCTCTGAGTGAGACTCGGGCCACACTGGGCTGTTTTTGTGTTTTTGTGTGGGTTTTTTTTTATTTATTTTTTTGTTGAGGAGCGTTTTTGCCCTGTTGTGGCTAGCAAGGGACTAATATCTCGTTCCTGGCACCGCCGCTTCCAGAGTTTTATGAGGTCTTCAGCCTGTGAAGGCAACATCCCGCTGAACCGACAATTACCTGCTAATGCATATTGGCTAATTTGGATCTGGGGAGAGGCGAATTATGCAGTAATCAGCTTCAATCTAAAACCACGCTATGTGTGCAAAATGATTGTACAGTATAGGTTGCTAATATCATTTTACAACTCCGCCAGTATATATGATATAATTTTTGAGTTATAGCCTCCTTTTCTATCCCCCGACAGGAACAGATGCAGTGTACATGAGCCAATGTGTGAATGTTGATTTACAAGTCTATCACAAAATGAAACTTAGCATTTACTGAATATCCTTTTTCAAATATTTACACCTTATGAGATATTAATCTTATTTAATATGCTCATGTTTACTCCTAAATGTTCACCAGATGTTGAAATCCATCCTGCTTTACTGAATACACTTACTGTAGCACACAGAAATGTAACAAAAGGTGGAAATGTCATGCATTTTCAATCAGCTTAGTGATGATGCATGGAATTGAAATTGACAAAATTCTCACTATGGAATATAATGATCCAAACCTGTAGAGGCTGAATGTTTGTTTACAGCTTTAAAGCCTTTCAGATTTGTGTTTCACCTTCACAGCGGACCTTAAAAGAGTGATTATGCATGTGAAAAAGTGACACCAATCTCTGTAACGCACCGTAACAGATTAAGATGTGGAAACAGATAATGCAGTGTAATTACTCTTAACTTACAACACATACAGTGTCAAGTGTTTCTTAACTTGTCGGCATGAATATTAAACGACATTTGTTGAAAGGGATGGGAGTCGCATTATATATTAGAGTACTAGACAAGTTTCAATATTCATGATATTTTGAGTAGATATATCGATTTAACAAAGGCTCCTATTGAGAGTCGTTTGAAGCCTAAAAGTGCAATTTAACCTTGGAAATATATACGTAAACATGTGTGGGCGTTATGTAGCTCTGCAGATTGTTGACATTTTTTAGATTCCAGTACTGATACCATGATTTCCATACTGGTTCATGAACAAGGTTTTTGTCAATCCCAATTTTCAAAAAAAGAAGACTTCATTACACATTTTTGTAAAAAATCTTTAGTTTTTATGCAGTGTATATGGAGGCAGTGTCACCGAGGTTGTTTTGTGTGGCTACAATTAACAGATGACCTCTAAACACCTCATGTGCAAGAATTCTGGCTGTAAACACAGAAGCCTCCAGTTAATGCAGTGCAAGTCAGACAGCTACAAGGCCAAAAATTATTTTGAAAAGCGTGAAAGACGGTGTCTTAACGTAAGATTTACCAAGGTTGAAACTGAATTATTTCACCTCCATGGCAGCCCAAGAAGAAGCTACATATGGTAACAAAACATTATGGTAGGTATAAAAAATGTGGTACCTATTTAGCTGCCATTTTTTCGACAATGAATACTACTAAGGCAATTCAGTCTGTGCCATAAAAGTATATAGCACGAGTATTATGGGTAACCAGAGGTCAAACATGCTCACACAAGAGCTGACACACACACACACACACACACACACACACCTCCAAAATCTCAACAATGCACCCTCAAGTCCAACATTGATTGCCTTTAGAGCAGGGGTGTCAAACTCATTTTAGTTAAGGGGCCACATACTGCCCACTTTGATCTCAAGTGGGCCAGACCAGTAAAATCATAGCATAATAACGACAATATTTCTCTATGTTTAAATCATTGGTGAAGGATTTTGGATGATAAACCCTATTTTAAGGTCTTTCTACAATAAACTAGAAACATAAAGAGAAAAAACTCAGACATCAGCCCACTGTTTATCTGCCTGGGCTCTCCTCTGCAGATTCCCTCGCTTTGTGACGCGTTTGACGTCAAACGCGTCACAAAGCGAGCAGCGAGCGCTGCTGCCTCCGGAGCAGACGTCGCATTTACCCTGTTTTTGAAGCAATTACTGGATCGACTAAAAAAAAAATTACAAAAAGTTTGTACTCATAAACCTCCATATTCTCATAGAAATGCAATTTATGTCTTTCTGTAATTTTCACACTTAGCAAAGTCATCCGGCGGGCCGAGCTGGACGCCCTGGCGGGCCGGATCCGGCCCGCGGGCCGTATGTTTGACACCCCTGCTTTAGAGAGCACGTCGAAGTATTGCCTAGCAGAGCATGTAAAAATGCGTATTCTTTAAGGCACTTTACATTTTTTTCTATCTCGTGTCAGTCAATCAGTTATAATGATGAATCTAAGTTCTTCAGCGTTCGTGGATGCGATGGTTTGGTTGTAGTCGTATCATGGTTTCCTATTTTCTTCTACTGTCTTTAGATTGCACATAAATGTGACACTGCTTCTGAGTGGTACACAGATACACCCCGCAAGTGTAAAAGAAACCCACACGGCACGTCTGAACAACATCTGCGTGCGTCATAATGTCATGGGGACTGAAAATCTTTTTTCAAATAGAATCTGAAAAATTCTAAACTGTCAAAGAAAATGATTAAGAAAATTATAGCCTGATGCATGAGGTTACATGTGACTAATAAGCTGTTGCAAGCTATGTGATTTCTGTTCTGCTTTAAGAGAAGCACTTAATGTTGCACTTTTACAACAGAAAAGGTGAAGATAAAAAGATAATTATCGTGTCTTTGGATAAAAAAAAGTATCTTGGGGAAAGTTCCCAAACTGAACTAGTCTGAAAGTGTTAAAAAAATAAATATTTTTCCCATAACAGGTGATATACCAGTCATTTGTCTCTACAGCCTCTGTTAAAACCCTAATGGCATGTACCAAATAAACACATTAAATATGATACCGTCACACAAACAGTACAGTGTTTGATGGAGAGAGAGAGAGAGAGAGAGAGAGAGAGAGAGAGAGAGAGAGAGAGAGAGAGAGAGAGTAACACATAATTATAAAGTCTAACTAATTAATGTTCTTTTAAAAAACAATCTTTAATGCTTTTGTGTCTTTGCAGGTCTGTGTAAAAAGGGCTTCAAAGTGTGTGGTGGGCGGAATAAGCATTTAAATGAGTCAGAAAATGAGTTCTGAAAAGCCAGAAATGTCAACAACATGGCAGAGTAACTCATGAGTCACTGGTATTGATCAACAGCCGTTATCAGCTCCTGCAGTTATATTATTGTGGTTGTTTTGTGTTGTGGAACATTGAAAATAAAAAAAATAAAACTTGTTACCCTTTAAATGATCGATTAAAGTATAGCAGTAAAAAGCCTGCAGAGTCAACATTTCCATGAAAACGAATTCTAAAAAAGCTTTGGCTTGTGATATGAAATTCTTAAAAAATATATATTACCCACTCTGCTTAATTACTATTGAATTGTTTGTGTTAATTTGCTTCAAAGCTGAGAGCAACGCTAATATAACTATCACAATTAAATGCCGCACTTAAACAGTTTATCTGTATGTTTACCTGTTGAAGAAGGACACCAATTATTATAAAATCTTCCTCTTGGTGAATTCTGTCACTCCGTTTCTTGCTCTACATCCAGACTTTATGCATGAGGGCCCATATTTTGACAGCTCTTAGCGGAGGTGATGTACATATTTTACCTTGTAACTACAGATGACTTCTGGGAGTTCTCTTCATTAAAATGAGTCTGGGAGGGAAACGTTGCTTGGAAATGTTCTCAGTGAATGCTAAATGTTATTTTTGTATTTTGCCACTTCATTATTTTGACATATTTCTTGTGGCAATACAGCTGCTGATACTAAAACCAGTAAAAGACAACATCTCTAACTGGATTTAATTGCTTTGTATAGAACAAAAAAAGACCAGAATTAAATCTTTTTTTTTTAATAATATGTAAAGGTGTGCTAGCGGAAGAGCTTAGAGTTTCCAGATACTGAGAAATAGGATTTATAGCACTGTCCAGATCATATCTGCTAATTAAAGATCAAAGTGATGTCATCATGAACTATTTTCAGGTTTTTGGAAGCAGTTGAAATGAGCACTGTAATGAATAATTTCATTGCCTTCGTCTTAACTTGCATCATCTGACATTCTTCCAGCGTGCCTTTTAAGTTGGGGAGTTTTTTTTTTTTTTTTTTTTTTTTTTTTTGGAGGGCGGAGGGGACTTTAATGAAGAGAGGATAGTATTTTCTTCTTGCGTCTACAAGAGGATATGATTCCCCCTCCCAAAAAACATTTGAAGTGCTAAAGCTTCTGTATGAGACGCTGGTTTAATCTCTGGTGAAACAAATCCACCGACTAATCTGCGGCACCAAAACGTCCTACATTCGTCCAAACAGCGTATCTGGTCCAATTCAAGCGAGCATCGTGTCGGACTTCAATCCTGCATGAGCACCCTGGGAACGGCCGTCCGTGCATGTTTTTGACAAAGAAAAATTACTTCATTAAAATCTATGGTTTGTGCTCTACGGAGCTGTTAATGTCTGCTGGCCTGATATTCTCTACTGGGTTAAGTGAATGTTTGTTAGAGGGGGACACAGTTCAAAGCGGGAGTCATTGCTGTTGAAGAGTATAATTATGGTGCTTAACATTATCACAATTTAAAAAAAAAAAAAAAAAAAAAAAGAAAGCCTGCCAGCTTGATCCCATGTGGTAATTTCCCGTTCTAAAGATGATTCTGACATTATAGTAACAATAACAAATGAGGTTCACAAATATGATATACAATCGTTTTAATGGTTATAACTTTGTCAGCTGTAACCTCAGTTGTATTCAAATTATTCATCGCCGTCAAACCGAGTTATGTTTCAAATCCGGACCTTTTTTTGCGCAGCAGACATTTAGACCCAGGTGTTAACTGATAAACCTTAATGATGGCTGTGGCCCATTTAGGAAGTGCGCCAGTGAGCCAGCGAGCACAACGCCAATGCTGGCACATCTAAATGGAATGCAGCCACTAAAAAATGTTATCGGTTACACCTGTGTTTGACAAGCCAGACCGTCCGCTGTGAGAAAAGTAATTGGTTGGCAATCATCAAACAGCTGTCTATTAAGGCAGACAACCAGTTTGACAAGTGCACGTCAGGCAAAAAAAAAAAAAAATCGGCATTCAAAAAGGGGGGGAAATGTTGTCGCTAAATAAATTCAGGAAATTTTGAGACCATTAAAAAAAAAAATACAGATCTAAATAAAAGACCTTACATATATTACTTATTCAATAAGTTTATTGTCAGTTTGCTCGACAGTAATTATTGAAGCGCTGCTAATATTGTGTTTATATTAAAACTGTTTCAAATGTGACCCAAAGAGAATTATCAGTCAGTTCTGCAGCGCTTGCCTTTTTTTTTTTAGCTTCTTTTAGCCCACTGTTTTGTTTTTTTGTCAAATTTAGTGTAGAAAAACGTGAATGTTTGTTGGAGTTGTTGTTTACCAAACCCAATTTCTGCGTCAGTAAAACAAATCTGAAAAACCCATTGTACATTATGTTCCCCATAATAACGTTTTTTAAATGACAACGTTTGTAACTAACTGGTCAAAAAAGTCAAACATCTTCCAGCAAAAAAAACAGAACACTTTTCTACTCATTGAGATAACGGATGATAATGTTGCTCCATTTTGGATGAGTGAAAGGTTCGCTTGCTATCACATCAGCGCTAAAAATACAACAATAAATCAGAGTCATAAGTTCATCAGCTTGTTGTCGAGTTTTTGTAAAACAAGAGATCTACATCTATAAGCAGAATCTTTACTATAAGTATACGCTTTAATCTCTAGAGGGCTCAACAATGACAACCCCAACGGTGGACTGCTCTGCTGCTTATCCATCTTTACAGCATATAATATAACACAAGATCAGATTTCCCAGTCAAAAAAAAAAAAAAAAAAAAAAATGAGAAGTGGATTTTATGCAAAGGTCAATGTTGTATTTGTCTGGCAGAGAGGTCAGAATTAAAGAAGTGAAGAGCAGAGAACAGATCAGAGAAGAAAAGATGTCGAGATATGTCTGTCAGTTGGCTTTTCAGCGTGTTAACTGCTAATAAGTTGCATATGGCCCAGAGTAACAGGCTTATGCCAGGTAGTTAACACTGAACAGAGACTGGGGAATGAGTGAAAAGAGGGTGTGACAAAGAAATGCGGTGCTGGAGTTTTAATTCATGCAACAAAACATTGTGTGCGAGGAGAACAGCATACCCGTGGGGCTTTGCAAGAGCTCTGGAAATTAAACTCAAGGCTATTCGGAGCGCCGTGTTGATTTTTCTGGCTTTTAAATTGGCCTACCCGACATATTCAAACATTTTTCTCAACGTTAGGCAAGTTTAAAAGCAAATTCACAGCGACAGGACGATGATGTATTATTCCAACACAATCGTCTACATATTCTCACCTCATGCTTAATGCATTTAGCTTAACGGCAACAACTGAAATACTATCTCCAGTAAGCTGTGTTTAGGGAGCATTATACTCCAGCCCTCCCCACAGTCCTCCTTTAACAAAGTCCGTCTATTTCCAATATTATTTGGAATTACATATAAAAAGCCAGTGCCAGAGCAGTTTGAGCACAGCCAAAGAGAAAGAGGATGTCACTGGGAAATCAATGGACAGGGCTTTACTGCTTCAACATATGGGAGTTTGGGAGTTAAATCTTGCTTGGTTGCTGATTGAATTTTACAGCCAGAGCCTTCAGGAGAGTGCTGAATGGTAATTACCCCAATGTAGAAACAACCAGAGTGGAAAGAAGTGCTAAAAAAAAAGAGAACGAGAATGAATAGCAGCAGGCCAAACCTTGGGTGTAACCCATCTGCTTTGAAATGTGGCAAGTTTCAAAAAGGACAAGGGAAACTATAAAAGAACAAAATTGCAACAGAAGACACATTGCAGCTTTGGTTCTTAATGGGGTTTAGAGTCCTTGCAGGGCAGGAAAGCTTAACTTCTTTTTTTTTTTTTTTTTTTTTGCTCAATGGTTGGGAGATTCCTAATTTCGCCAGCAATTTCAACTGTTTAACCAAACAATTATAACTGTGGAATAAAGCCAGACCTCTGAATAATGTCACGTGACCTGCTGAAATTCTGCCACGGCAAAACCTGGCAGCCATGATCTAACTTTGCTAAATGACCCCACAAATTCTTCTGTAGTTTTGTCAACATCTCACGTGAATTACAAAAACAGTTTAACATGTAACTTTGGGCTCTGGAAAAACTTTGAGTATTTCGCACTATTTTCTGTGATACTGAGACAATAATCAGCAGATATCAATCGCTAAACTAATCGTTAGTTGTAGCCCTGATATTGTAAATTCTCTTTAAAAGGATGACAGGCCTGCCTGTGTATTGCGTCGCAGTTTTTTTTTATCAGCAGTTATAAATTAAGAAAGTTCAAGTGTCATCTTTCTAAAAGTAAATGAGACCAAATTCACAGTTTTGGTGGAGTGCTACATAAACGTGTTACTAAAATGTAACTAATCGTACAACCGTTTGAATAACAGATCCAAAATTATCTGAAATTAATTACGAACCAATAAAATAAGTATTATTTTTTTTCCTGTTTTTGTTAAAAAAAAGCTATTCCATAATGTATCCCGACGACTAGATAATGAAATGCAAATAAATGTTTGGGCATTTGGAAAAGTTACATAGAAAGTGATGGGTCAAATTATAGTAAGTCAAACTGTCCTCCGAGTCATTATTGACATCATTACACGCAATATTTGCACACACGAGTGACAGAAATTAGGTTGATGAAATGTCACCATATTAGTAGAGATGATATCTGGTGATTATCATTCCCCTTGGGCAGCACACAGGGCTTCAGGTTGATGTGTTTTGATCTGTCTGGAAGCAGCTGGATCTTATGTCTCACTGTGACTGAGGCTCAAGATGATCTAAAGCTTTTAAATTAATGATAAAGAAGGTTGCGGAAATCAATTTCCTGTCTTAATGGTTCAGCAATATGTGGTAGGCACTCAAAACAGCAAAGTTAATAAGAGACACTAAAGAAACCAGAGGGAAAAGGCAGTCATTTCTCCATTTTCGATGTCGGATCCAATAAGAGCTGCAACTAGCATCATTTCACATGTTTTCATTATTGATCTGCTGCTTTAAATCTCATAAAAATCATAAAAAAATCATATTTTCCCAGGGCCTCTTGAAACCAATTCAAATTGCTTGTTTTATTAGTCTAAAGCCCAAGGAGATTTAGTTTACAAAGGTATCAAAAAGCTAAAAATACACAAATAAAAGTTTTTGCTGTACCAAAAGAGTCTATTCATCAAACAAACTGTGAACAAATTGTGATCACTGACTTGAAGTGTTCAAGTCATCTCTCAAACAAAAATGCCAAACATGGGCAGCTTCTTCAGGGAGAGGATACGATGCTCTTTTCAGTTTTACGTCGTTGCTGACAGAATCTCACAAAACAAGCAAGATGAAGACGACCTTTTAGGCTCTGGGAAACTGTTCAGCGCTTTCTTTACCGTTTTCTGAAAAGTTATAGATGAATTTTTTTTTTTTTGGATTGATCTTAAAAAGTATCTACAGGTTATCTGTT
Organism: Brachyistius frenatus; assembly: GCF_029030835.1. Taxonomy (NCBI): domain Eukaryota; kingdom Metazoa; phylum Chordata; class Actinopteri; family Embiotocidae; genus Brachyistius; species Brachyistius frenatus. The sequence continues at coordinate 892,018 of NW_027210637.1, forward strand.
ATCTATCCCAGACTAGATTTCACTCACAACTTAAAAGTATGAAGGATTTAATAAAAGTGCTGTGTGTAGAATCACCAAGCCTTACACATCCCAGATCTGCTTCAACTTTAACTGTTTTCTTTTGTTTTCCGCCGTTACAGAACCACGTTGGATCTACCACCAGAGGATTCAGTGACATCAAGAAAAGCCAGGGTTAAAAATGGATGTGGCTGCTGTGAAAAATCAGAGAGAGTGACTTGAGATCTTTGAAGAAGTATATCCCACCTTAACTGAGGCCGCGCCTGGCTGAGAGGCAGCAGACTGGGATTACATATAGGTCGGGTCGTGTACTGGTGCTGGTGAGCACTGTGGAGACTTTACCGTTTACCCATGTCTCCTAATACCAAATTCCTGCCATGCTTCCTGTGTTGCTCTCCACAGAGAAAGACAATTTGACTCAGGGATTTCTCTTTACTTGCAGGGAGGCAATTGTAAGCTATTCATCTCCTCTCAATCGGAGTTGGACTGCCATTTGAGCGCCTGCTGATGGTATGTTAGTATGCGAGTCTATCACCTCCCTTTGCATCCAGACAGTCTATGACTGGTATTACTCTGTGATAGCAGGGTGAATGTTGACTTGACAGACAAGATCAGGATCACTCCGGGTGAAACTACAGGGTGCGATGGCATGACTTGAAAACTCTGGAATTGCATGATAAAGACCTTCTGTCGTGAGATTTATTTCAAATATCAGCTCATTTCAGATTTCACCAAAATAAAACCTGCCGAGAAATCTTAATTGCATAAATTGACTAAAGTTTAACAGCAAGGAGACCATTTTCAAGAAGGCTGATTACCACTTGAAAAAAACTTCAAAAGCCATTTAATGCCTGGTTTAGTTCTACCAAAATAGGAAAACAACGCACCTCAGAGAAATAGCAACTGGTGAAGGGATATGTCTGGGTACCGACCTTTGGTACTGACAAAAATGCTGTGATACTTTTTACTATATATAAAAAAAAAAAAAAAAAGCCTCGTCATTTGGTACCACATTCTGATACCATGACTACATCCACAAAAATATTTTCATTTTAAAATAAGCAAAGATAAAATTTCTAGGTTTCGTCTAAAGTAAACTAAACAGTGACTGGAGGCTTCCCTGTGTGCAGCCGGCTGCCTAATATCTACTGATAACGTGATGGCTTTAAGGGAATTACAGCTGCAGAAAACCACCTGGGTTACACTCTCCCCCTCTAAACTGCATGAAAAACTAAAGATTTGTTGCTTCTTTTTTTTTCAAATGAAGAAAAGAAGTATTGTTCAAGCACCAAAATAGAATATATCGGCAGCGGTAACAGAATTGAAAATATGTACTTTTTTAATAATAGCCTGCCCTATGCGGGAGTCTGTTTGCAAGTTTTTTGGAATAATGATGCCAACATGGAGTAAGTCTGATGCGTATACATGTATTTAAAATGCGATTATGGTGTTTTGACATTGTATCATTATGAAATGAATCAATGCTCTCATGTTTCGCTGTAATCCACAAGTAGATTTGGTAGTTCTGTCCCTCCAGCTCGTGGTGTTCGGCTGATGTCCACTAGAAAAGTACACAGGTTTTATAGCACACTTAGTGCTACTATAGGATGACCACAGCAATTTCCCTGCACCACGGAACAAAAGCGGAAGTTCGACCGAGGCCTTTTGTTGAACACGCGTTATGGCGATGTTACATGGTGAAGTTTGTGCAAGATACAGAAGTGTTATTACCCGAATAAAACAGAAAACAGCAGTGAGGAAGAATCTGGTATCAAACTCGCTGCAAATTTCAGCCTTGAAATAAACTGAAGCAGAGGCCTGAGAATAAAAACGACTTTCAACGACGAGCTTTCATGCAGCAGTCGAGTTCTCAGCAGTCGAGGCCTCCACACATCATATGATAAACCTCAAGGTTCTTAAATGTGGCCATAGCTTTCATTTTTAGAGAAATTGTATTGAATAAAAAAAATAAAAAAAATCTACTGTCTCCAGCCACTTGACAATAGGGCATATTATGTGTCACAGGGAATACGAGTGGTCCCCCAATCTGCAATTTTCCCATGATCCTTATCTTTATTAGCTCATTATTTTCAGCGCAGCCACCAGTGGCTGCTGATCTGTGGCATTTTATCTAGGCAAGCAGAAACAGCCAATTAGTGAGTGCTTATCTCATCACAGATATGGAGCTGCAATAACAATGAAGAAGTAGAGTAGGAGAAATCCTTGGCTTTAATTTGGGTTTACTTATGAGTATATTGGTAAAAAAAAAATAATTCTGTATTATAGTAGCCGGTAGAGCAAAATGTCAAACATCTTAGCAACATATAAGATCTAATGCAGCACTCCTTTTACAGTTTGCTTTAGGGGAAGTGCTTTGATACTGGTGAGGTGTTATAAGAGGGAATCTTACTATACAACTGCAGAGAGAAGGATTACGTAATTTTCTGTCATTTCTTCAAACACATGGCATGTCTGATTGCGGTCTTTCATTAGTAGAGTTTTGCACAGAAGGCTGAGATTGGGGTGACTTTAGCAGCCACATTAGCAGCAGTGTCTGTCTCGCATGCTTTCAAGTTTAAGACCGCATCCCTGACAAATTCAAAATTATAGTTTTACTAAGTAGGATATTTTTAAACTTAAAAACATACACTGTGATTTTTTTGTCTTAATCTGCCTTTATTTATTGTTTTTATATTATCTGCCTTTATATATTGTTTTTTTTATTTTATTTGCCTTTATTTATTTATTTTTTTTTATTTCATCTGCCTTTCTTTATTGCATTCATTGATGACGTATTTACATTACACAGTTTTGAAGAGCTGCTGAACTGATTTTTCATTGTTCCGAGTGCAATGGTTCAAGGTTAATGTTCAAGGTTAATATATTTGTCATTCCAACAGTATCCATATTAATACACATACAGCGGAACGAGATCACATTTTCTCAGGACCAGGGTGCACAGATAATTATCTAAACATTCCTGAACACGCAATTAAAATGTACAGCTAAAAACATAAATAAACATACCTAAGACACAGCATAGAAAAACAATAACGGAACAGCAGAGACCAGCTGAAATGCTAAAAAAAAAGTGCATCAAGTAAAAGGTAATAAATATAGGACATAAAATGATAACAATAAAGATCTTTTTTATTCTATTGTATTTTTCTTTTTTGGTGCAATCACCAGGAAATATAGCAGATTTGAAAATCAACGGTCTCCTTTGTTCAACTTTGACCAATACATTTTCACAGTATGCCAACAGAAACAAGGTGAGGCATTATGCGTTTGTAAATTAAGAAGGAGTTATTCTAGCTGTGTGCCATCACCACATTTTGTACCAAACTACAACAGTGCAGCATCACTCGTATACGCCAACTCAATATTACTCAGGTGGTGTTTGTGATATCACATCCTTTTCTAAGAAATTGGTCTAACGTTCCGCTGCATGTGACGGCTGCCTGCACACTCGGAGCCTCCGGTCTAAACTGTAAGAAAATGGAAATGTAAAGAAACCATTTAAATGCTCAACATTAATTAATTTATTCAGGCTCAGCAAAGAGATAAGGCAGTTTAAAAGCTCTGTAGCCTCATGTGGGTTATTACCAAAGCAAATCCTGAGAACAAAACGACAAGCTGTGCAAATGACTCACCCAACACAGGAGCGTTTGTGCAAACAGTACAGACCGGCGTGAATATTCTGCCTTCAAGCCCCGAGGAAACGAAACAACACGTGCTGATTTAGCTTAAACAACCCTTCAGCGTTGTTTGTGAAACTGCACTTTTGAGAAACAACTTAAGGTGACCTTTTATAGTTGATGGCTGGTGGGTCACGGCTTCTGATAAATCCTTGAGAACTGTCAATGTAAAAAATGTTCAAGCTGTGATTTTCAGTTGTACGTATCACGCACGTTTAATGGAAAAGATGTAGTCCTGTTTCAATCGATCCAGCTTTACAGGCCACTTCGTGGCTAACACCAAGTTATGTGGCTGTGAAGGCACCCAAAAACATATCTCGACTCTTCTGTTTATGGGTATCGGGCTCTGAGTGCTACCGAATCATTGGATGACCTACAGCTGAATACCGAATGCCTCCTGTGTAAACAAAGATGGAGCACCAGAGCTGCTGCTGCTGCTGCTGTACAGCATCATGGCATTAAGGACTGAGGGTGCTCGCTGTAAATTTCTCGACTTGTCTTAATTAGCTGCTCGTGCACATTTACATTCCCTCTTAGAGCCAGACGTGATTCACTTCTCCGGCGATGCGGTGATACTGAGAGTGATTGGGCAATTCAGGCCGCGTGCAAATATAGAAGTACTTCCAGAATAATCTCTTTATCGAAATTCAGATGTGAGCCTCCCTTTCTGCAAAGACGAAATAATGGTCCAATGTGTGATTTGGCATTCATCTCGCTAAATGTTTTCCAGTGACTGAGGCATGCGAGTTTCCTTGACACCTGTGTTGGAGGGATTTTTAACTCAAACTGGCCACAAAGGGGCCAAAAATAACTTGAATCCACCCGTCCGTCCGTCCGTCCGTCCGTCCGTCACGCCCACCGCTTCAAACAACACTTATCAGATCGTGACAAAACTGTGCTCCGTGCGACTAACTAATTCCTTCAGGTTGTCATGGAAATTGGAGGTGCTGTTGGAGGTTGTGACTGGCACGCGTGTGGCCGGACTCGTTTCCTATGCGCTGCCATTCGGAGTTATTACTGCGGGTAGTTACAACTCATCACTTGTCATGCCTCAAAATGTTCTACGTTGACGGTCGTTATCAAAGGGAAACTCTTCGGTTCAATGGTCGGAGCTGCGGCCGAAAGCACCGCAGCCGACACAGTGTGGACACACACGCACACACACACACACACGCGCACGCACACACGCACGCGCAAGCAGAGACGTGCATCTGAGGCAACGCACACGTCAAGCAGGCAGCGTGTTCCAGGCCTTAGTTGTGGGTGAATTATTTTTAATTTGTGTTTCAAGTGTGTTATTATATCACTTTAGCAAATTGATCATCACAGAAATCTATTGGGTCAGAGATATTTTCATTCAGCAGGCTCGCTGCTTGCACTCGACAACAATATCAACCAACATCGTGGGAGCAAGTATGGATTCTCCGCCGTCTTTGTCGTGGCAGACATCACTTCAATCAGCCCTCATCAACGCAGCGCGAAGAGTTACGGGGCTCGTCGCTTTTCTACACGAGACACCGGAACCGCCTTACGGTTACTGATTAGCTCGAGGAGCGCCTCGGCTGAGCAGAGGGGATCATCAGTGCGGCACCGAGGGCTTTTTCGAATGTTATCTTTACTGGGGAACAAACAACCAAGAAACCGCCAACCTCGGACACAGCTCGGAGTGCGTGGGTGATTTTTGAATGACCGCATTAGCTGGCAACTGGTATTTAGGTGGGGGACACACTCACGAGGGAGACACCGTGTCCCTGTGTGTTGGGCTTCTGATTGGCTGGCAGCAGTTTGACGTGTCTTATTACCGGCACATCTGGGGAACTGGCAGCAGCGGTGCGAGGCCCGGACACCGCCAACAGATTATCGTAATCAGATGTCTGAGCCAGAGCAGTGACACAACTGCATACTGCACGTAGACGGGGTTTATTTTTTGTGGATTAAATGAAGGGGGGGGGGGGGGGCGATTGGGTTGTAATAAAACAGGAACGAACCGTGCGTGTACGTTCATCCTCAGTCGGGGTCATTTGTCAAACTTTCACACAAGCAAATAGGACCATGAATCTTGTCAAGAAAACAGTTGTTAGAAATAAATTTTAAAAAAACACAAACAAACAAAGCTGTTTGTTGGCTCAAATTTTCACTTAATTATGCAACAGTCAGTTTTCATTTTTGTAAATCTTTTGATACGAGTTTGATTTGAATTGCAGTTAAGTTAGAATCATATTCTGCAGAGAGATTTAGGACGATAAACCAAGAAGCCTCAGAGTACGTACTAAAGGCTTTATCGAGTCTCTCTCAAGTACAGAATTAGAAACGTTCAAATTGATGTGAAAAACAAACATCATTGTTCTGCAATACTGTTGAACACTGCCTGACTTTAGGAAGAATAAACCGAAGCTTCACATTTAAGGACACATTTTACTGTGCTTACAAAAACAATAGCGCTGTTATAAGTAATTGAACAGCAAATAGTCATAGCTGCCAGCATTTTAAATGTGAGGATTTTCTTGCTTCTCTGTGGGGTTGTGTTGTTGTTGTTGTTGTTGTTTGTAATTTGAATATGTTTTGGTTTTGAACTGTTGGTTGGGAAATATAAACTGACATCACCTTGACTTGTGGAGGGACAAAAATAAATGTTACACAACAGATTAGTAACTAATCTGACTCAACAATCCTTCAAGTTTAAGTAGTGTCGACAAGGTAACAGCTGTGCAAGCGGTGAGTTGAAAGGTTTTCACAGGTCCAATATTTGGAGCTGCCTGAGCCAGACAAGCATGAATGATTTTTTTTTTCTTTCTTTTTTTTTTTTTTTTTAAAGGATAAAAGTCAACTCCAAAAATTTGAAACGGAGTCAGAAAGGATTATAAACGGTCAATCCAAGATACAAGCTGTGGTCTGAATTAGACTGGCAGCAGCATGATGAGCCACCAGTTAACAAGCGGTGGTGGTGGTGGTTGAAACGACTTGCAATAAATGTCATTTTTCCTTTTACATTGCAGTTTTGTGTCCAGAACTGTCAGCTATAAGACAAAGTTAGACACATACATGAGACCAGCGGCAAATTACAACCAAACCAAACCCAACCCAATTAGAATGAATTCATTTCAGAGTCACTGCTTCAGTCTCAGAGGAACCCAGTTGACCTGGGAAGATCTCGACTGAATAAAATTATGGAGTACGAGTAGCGTCAATGTACTGTAATAAAAAATTTAAAAAAAAAAAACATACATACTAACAGCATCTTAATTGTGCAAATTTGAAGCAATTCCCACAAGGCATTTCCGAGATATCGCGTTCCCGGGACAGACAGGTGGACGTACGGACTGCTGCACAACCCAAAAAGCAGAACGCCTCCAGGCGCAACTGCAGCCGGCGCGGAGGCAGGAAAAGCTTCTCCAGCGAACGTATCTATGTATTTGTTTTCTCTCTCAGGACCAGATAATGACCCTCATCAAGACCAGTTAGCAGTTAGGTTTTATTTGCAGCTCAGATGGCGACGGAGCCGGCGGTTTGGCACCGGACTGAGAGCTAAAAACAGTTCTGAATATACTTGTAACACCAACAATCAGAATCAAATCAAAATGTGAGATTGCAAAATATTCACACCACTAGCAGAAACTGAGAGATAATGAGTGTTACGTGATTTAACTAAGCGCTGGTTGTGAGAGCACATAATATAAAAATACGTGTGCTCATGTCTGCAAACTGCTTGAGAGATTGCACAGATACAGTCGGCCACGTTGGTGTGTACAGCTGTGTGTTTGGTGCAAAAGAGCAAAGCTATACTGGACAAGAAGTGCAACTGAGGATTTATCTTTATGAGCAGGAATCGTGGCGTCCTCTCTTTTTCCAGGAGAGAGGAAAAAAGAAGAAAAAAAAAGCACAAAAAGATGGAACTGAAATTGAACTCATGACGGAGCGGATAACGGCAGGGGCGGTCTAATTTGCAAATCTCTTTCGGACACTTCCTAACCTCCTGCAAAGGAGCAGGAGAAAAAAGGAGTGCACAGCGGGTGTATCCTGTGAGGATTAGGTCCATGTTAAGTGGGTGCCCAGGAGCCCTGGAAAGTCTCCGGGGCCACGATTGCCTCAGTTAGACGGTGGAATGAGTTACAGCTCCGGCTGACCAGAGGCGACAGTGATAATAACAACAACTGCAGCTGGACTGTCTCTTCTTGATGACAACCACCCCAAACCTTTCATCACACGCACACGCGCACGCACACGCGCACGCACACGCACACACACACACACACACACGCACACACACACTGCCTACATACCTTCTAGCCTTTGGCTATTTGGACAGCATAGCAGTGGGTCCAGAATCGTATTACCTAAGAGGAAGGCAGAGCAGCTGGCAGCCTCTTGAATTCATGAAATTTCAATACCTGTTGTTTGTTTAGTCTGTGACAGAGAGCAGCAATGACTTTCGATAGCAGCTGCAGTTGAATATATATATAATAAACTTCTGCGGGAAACCAAAAACCGGTCGGGATGAGCATTTCAAGCAAAAGGACTATTCAAAATACAATCGGAACTATTAGATTAAAAAATTATTTCTCGCGTCGTTTAATAGCCGCTGGCAGACAACTTTTAGGTACATTACCCCCACCTTCTGACGGTAGCAACGCATTACAACCACTTTCCCGTAAAATTAGGGGAAATAAGGAGGAACAATAGCCGCACATACTGATCGACTTTTTGATATGTTAATGGCCGTTTAAATATTCAAAAATCATGTCCCGTCAATAGTTAATAGGTAAGTTATGCGGTACATGTCACATATTACTTAGTGATCGTCTCAACTGACAAATAATTGATTGATATAGGACACGGTTGAGCTGGTGAACTTTTTAGAATTTGAAATATTGTCATGTTTCAACATTTAATGAAGGTACTTCAATAAAAAAATTTACTAGTTGAAAGCAATTTCAATGATCAAAACTAATCAAAAGGAATTGCACCCAATCTCAGTTTTCTTTGCTCTGCCTCGTGTTGTTGTTTTTTTATTATTATTATTATTATTATTAATCATATCTTATCTAAGTACAAAAGAATGACATTTTCCATTCAGGGTACCATGATATGATCAGCTTTTTTTTTTTGCCGTCTGATGATTAATTTTCTTTCTGACATCCCTGCTGCTTGCAACAAGATTGACGATAGTTTGGAGATTACTTCTTTTTCAAAAGATGACATTTTCCATATGCAGAGCTGAGCATGCTTAGAGGATGCATCTATCTGTTGAGTTATTGGCGAGACCAGAGACCTTTGTGCAAAACATTTAGCTCTAAAATGAGCTGTTCACGATCTACCAAAAGTGACTTACTTGGGGCTGAGTACCAAACTTTCCTTTTATGTCACAGAATGAATTACTTAATAAATTGTGGCATCTACCGATAGTCGCCATGCAAGGTGTTTCTGGGACTGTAAATTGTAGCTTAAGAAAATAACCGGGGTTACACTTTCTCCCTCTAAACTGCATGAAAAGTTAAGATTTGTTTGGCTTAGATTGGATTTTCTAAAATTGCTATCAAAAACAGGATCGCTCACACCACCAGTGTTGAAGTCAAAGTATCGGAAATCTTGAAACAATAACCAGCAGTTCTCTTTGTTTTTATAGTTTTTTAGTTTTTTTTTTAGAAGATTTTAAAGCTTTCTCTGCCTTTTTAGGAATGAAACTTATTTTTTTTTTAAATCAAAACTGCTTGTCTAAATCAAGATGTTTGGTGCAAAAGGTTCATATTGGTTGTAATTCTGCTTGACCCCAATACTCTGAAATTCAGCACATCATTTCAGCGTGCTTTTAATTATTTAGTCTCCAATCCTGGCTCGGGTCTAGTTGCTGCTTGGCCAGAAACAACACTCAGCGTATATGCAGCTGTAGAATGGATTCATCCCTCTAATGGATAGTGTGATGGATCTCGCAGTCTTCACTTACCGTGTTTCTTGAAAATGAGACAGCAAGACTTTAATTCTGTAAAGCGAAAAGAAAATTATATCGAAACAATGTGCCGCGTGAAGTGATGCATGGTGTTTTTTAAGAAAGCCGTGCACTCGTTTTAGCTTTGGTTCATTCCAGTGAATGAGAGTCTGTGTGATTGATCGGGGTGGATTTGAGCTACTGGTTGACACAGTATTGATATTCCAGAGTTTAAACAATTTAACACCCTTCGGCCCAGCAAATGCCTTTTTCTGCAGCGACCCTTCAGCTTTCTTTATATCTTCTGATGTGTGTTGATGTGTGTGATGTTATTGTATTGCCTGTGCCTCAGACCACGAAGCTGTAAAAATCCCTAGGAGAAATATGTTTATTAATATCGTAATTTTGATGTTAATTGTGTGATAGTGCAACCATATTTAGATTAATTTAGCTTTCACTGCTTTAAACTTCCAAATATAACTTAGTAGTGCAAATGTATGTCTATTTATCAACATTATTATGACTAGGGTTGTCACGATATCAAAATATTGGTAGTCTGTACCACTACCAGCTACAATCCCCAATTCTCAAAACCAATTTTGATATAAAAAAAATTATTAAATAAGTGTGTTTCAACTTGACCTCTTTTATTAGAAGAGAACCTTCTGGGTACAAGAGTAGGATGGAGCCTTCAAGTAATAAAAAAATACATTCCTGTTTTATCAAGGCTAAAAATACTGTCCCAAAAAAACTAAAATACAATCAACTTTTTTTTTATGGTGACAGAACATTTCTACAGTACTGCAAAGCCCAGCTGACTGAAATATCAAAATGCAGATAATAAATAGCCATGGTGCAATAGGTGATAAAATGAAAAAATAGGAAACTCAAAAACAGTAGCATGTGATCTTCAGGAACAAACGTGTTATGAAACTCACTTGACTCGTTATGGCAGAATTTCAACTGTGGTACCAGCCAGGACATTAGACACAGATAAACATGTTGCTGAGAACAAGAAGATCACTTTGCACGCTTCTAGTATCAACTTAACATCCAGCGCTGGTATGTAACCCTGACATCAAAATAACATATTCGTAATACAAATTTAAAGACTAAAACTCGCAAGACTTGTAGTTGTTTTTTTTTTTTTTTTTTTTTTTTTTAATAAGTTGTAGTGGACTGTTGCTGCAGCTGAATTTGCCAATGGTATTGCACATGTTGTTATCTTTTGTCCCATCGGTACCACAGAAAAAATAATACCGTCTCGATTTCAGAATTTTCTTACAAATGAAACATACTTTTGCTCAACTTCTTTACCCGCAAGACTGCTTATTTTATCATTGTTGTGCCTGCTTTTACAGAGCAAGGTGCCCTTGAGCAATGCACATTATCCCAAAACATAAAAACAGGCAAGTTTCTAATATGAATTTAATAATGGAAAATAGGCAATTTGTGCAACAATAAACCCTGAAAACAAAGTGGATTTTTGCAGTCACAAAAAAACAGAAGCAGCACTAAAATCTGCGCAATATATAAAAAAAACAAAAACAAACAATCCAGCTCAATAAATTCACGAGTTAAAGTAGTTTTGCATATGGACAGATTCCTCTCTCTTCATATTCTGCTGACCCACAAACAGCCTCGCACTTCGCTTCATTCCACACACAATTTTTAAGGGATTGACAAAGTAGGAAGAAAACATTTGGGTACGTCGAGGATGCCAAGAAATAATTTAAATTTGCCAAGTTTGACAGACACCCAGTACCTCTAACGCTGCGCTTGGATAAGTCTGAGGTCATTCATTTTACATTTCATTTCAACTTTACTTCTCCAGGATAACTAGCACAATAATGATACCGCTTCCCAAAAAGTCCGAGGAGCCTGTATGAAAAGTAAATGAGACCCAATGAATATGTACCGTGAGCATGACAGTCCGTTGATGCAATCCTAATTTAAATCTCGAGTTTGTTCCGTGGAGAGTCTGAGGAGCAGATTTTAACCAGGAGCTTTAAGGTAATTACTCAAAATCTACATTTAGATGCAATTTTGAAGTGCACTACAGACTAGATATCCCCTCTCATGTCACTCCTATAAGAACTAGGATGGGCATTTCAAGCAAAAATATTATTCGAAAATTGCTCGGAACTGTTCAACTATTAATATATAGTCAATGAGTTGATTTTTTAAAATATTTTAATGACTATTTAAAAATTCGAAAATCATGTCCCATCCCTTGTAAGAACAATGAGATATCAGGGCTGGGTAATAAACCTGAATACTTTTTGCTGGGCGAGCCTGTCGTTGATGTTTGATGTTTCTATTCATCAACTAATTCAAGTAAAGCATCAAAACCAGGAACGCATTAGTCAATCTTTCTCCACTTTTTGACTTGCCTACCATGCCTGTGGCACTTAGCCCCAAGCCATTATAAATCCAGTATCAATCATTTAAAACAGGACAGGTCACAGAGATACAATTTAATAAAAAATTAAAATTAAAAAAAATATATTTCCAGGCAAAACAACGAGATGCTGCAGTTTTGAGTAAATTTAAATCAAACTAAATTAAAAAAAAGTGTCTCTTCGTCTATCTCTTGTAGACATGTGACCCTCAGATAGATTAAATCAACACATATAAGGTACACAACCATAGAAAGCTTTGCTAATCTGTTTGCATTCACCTCTTCATAATCCAAAATCCAATATAATAACACTGTCAGCCTTGGCCTTCAGATTGTCTTTATGAGTTGAATCCACAACTTTGCTGACGTGGAGTAAACAAAACCATAACTTTCCACCATTTCAAGGAATATTATGGCAAATCAGTGCAGTTTGTTTTTTTTTTTTCATCCACTGTATGTTTTATATATATTTTTTCATCCTGCTTCAAGCCCCAAGGGCATGCTGACATTTTAATCTGTGAGCTGCAGCCTAAACAATATTGAATTTAAAGGATGACGTATTTGTAGGAAATGCTGTAGAAAACCATTAAAAAAGGGAAAAACATCTGATAAGGACAAAAAGGTTTTGCATAATGATTTCAAGCAAAGGCCTTTCCCCAATCCTCAGTGAGTGCAGAGAATAGGCTGAGTCTGAATAGGAACAGCTAAAGCAAGCAAATCGTAATCTGTATGTGCCATGTAACTTTATAGAGTCTAAATGAAGCTCACAGTGACTATTGTCTACTCTGCAGTATTGATGGGAGGTTTGCATAAGATAAAAAAAATTAAATAAAGATAGTGATAATAAGTAACCCTGAGCTCTATGTATCCGAAGGGAAGTGTATAACATCTAACTTTGGTCTCTCCTGACTTTCAAGGATAATAAATGCTGTGGATAATGAGGTGACCACGGTAACTGCATTATTTGCAACAGGCTGACTGACTCTGAGAGAAACCATTGAAACATACTATTGTGCAAAACTGGAGGCCGAATCCTTCCCTGAAAGTTAAGGCTGTAATTTTGTATTAATGAAACTTTTCAGTACGGATGTATAGAGTTTTAGCTACCATTGTAACACTTGTGCACCGCAGCCAGGCGTTTCTTTTCAAAGCACCCATGTCAAGTAAGACGGTGGAAGGATGACAAAATTGCAGTTCAAATCCATTCACTATAAGCCTTGTCGAGTCAATCCTTTGTTATCATTGTTTATGGCACATTTTGTGTTTTGTTTAGAATAAAAAAGTGGAATGATAATACTCCAAAACTATGTGAAAATGCATCGTTTAAACCCTCAACCTCGGCTGCGACCACTGAGAAAACGAAGGAAAACGCTGATATATTATTTTCATCTTGTGAAGACAATAACAGTAATCACAAGTGGAAGAAAACATTCAAATGTATGCCCCTACACTCAAATCCTCATTCAGATCTTCCTCTTACATAAGATGTAATTTCACATATTGTTTCATTGCTGTCTCCTCTCTTTATTGTGTTTTGACAGAAATGTATACAATCGTTTTTTTTCCACCATCAGCTGACCTTAAAGCCGTTTGGTCTGTCAGCTTTCGCAGTTTGATCTTCCTCCATCCAACACATTAAGCCGCAAACGATTATGAACCATATGGGCACAAATTCTTCTCAATAGCAGCTTTATGTGTCAATATTGTTCTTCACTGCAGCAAATGAACAGAGTGGAGCCGAAAACAACAGAGCTCCTGCTGTGACAATGCCATCTGAGAGACAGAATGACTGCAGGTAAACAGTATATTTATAAAACAACAGGAGATTTCCATGGCAGTGATAGTTATGCATTGGTGGGAGTGAAAGAACACAGCGGGAACGCCGAGCTGCTGGCGATTTCAATCATTAAATTGCTTTTAATGAACGACACGTTGTTTTTAATGGGTCAGCCGTGACAGAGAGTGGGCAGTCTGTCATCATAGCTGGTTTCCTCAGTGACACTCAGAGTTTCCTGAGCTTTAAACCATGTAGACCACAAATGCGCCACAAATTGCCCTTCTGAGGCAAAACATACACAAATGTGGTCAGCGGTGAAGATTTTGCACATAAGAACTGCCGTGGACCAAATAAAAAGTCATAGGAGTGCCACTAACAATTATCTTTATTATCAGTCAATCATATATTTGCAATTAATCTCTATTAATAAAATGTACATCTCATTTTCCCAAAGTCTAAGATGGCATTATCCTGTGTCTATTTGTGCAGCAGTTTAAATTAATATAACTAAAAGAAAATCCTCACATTTGAGAAGCTTGTGCCAGTAAACATTTATCATTTTCTTAATAAAAACATGTATGAAAAAAATATTTAATGTATTTTTATTTAATGTCATGCAATATTTTTTTATAGTTTTTCTCACTGTGTAAAGTATGTAAATGCTTCCTGCCCTCAAAGCTTAAAAGGTTTGAGCTGCACTGGAAAACTGTTCCTTTTCTCCTCCATCTTTTTCTAGCTCCTCTCGTTCCTTATAGAAAAGCATCTAAACTTGGCTCTGAACTTGGCTTCTTCCATAATTTCTTTACTGTAATCAAGCTATCATTTTTGAATAGATATTTGTTACGGCTTAGTGCGGAGAACTTAGTCAGAGCTCTGTGGAACAGATGAATTTAGCTAAATCACAGTGGAGTAGAGAAGCACCAGCCAAATCTTGAGAAAAAAAAAAAAAAGGCTAAAAGTGGCCAATGAGTATTTGACTGAGAGCCATTGTGTCCAGTGGGTAAAATTACCAATTTTCTTTCCTAAATTATTATGCAGAGAAAAATTGTTTGCAATGAATGAATTAAGCCGATAGCAGAAAGCTAGGTGAGATGTGGGTGTTTGGAAGATGGGAATGAAAAGCCAGTGGCCCAGGGACCAGATGGTGGCTACATGGTCTAATGACTATATTCCTACCCTGGGTAACACACATACAGGCCTTTCTTCTGAGAGAGGTTATAGTCTGCTGGCTGCTGGATTTCCAATGCACTGTGAGATCGAAGGGGCCCAATAGATTTAGCCTTGACGTCAAGGGTATTTTGTTGCTCAAGAGAGTCGCATGAGATAATAGGTGGGGTTTCAAAACGGCTGTAAGCAAGGACATTGGGTACTTGTTCACTGATTGTGGGCTGAAGGACACCTTTACTGAACTGAAGTGAACGTACAGTTTAGTGATTTCATGCAGCTGCAAAGGTTTTAAAGAGGTAAGTCAAACACG
Source organism: Brachyistius frenatus (assembly GCF_029030835.1). Taxonomy (NCBI): domain Eukaryota; kingdom Metazoa; phylum Chordata; class Actinopteri; family Embiotocidae; genus Brachyistius; species Brachyistius frenatus. Next base: position 907,312 of record NW_027210637.1, read on the forward strand.
ACAGTATCAAAACCTCTATTATTGATGCAAATAACACTGAAGAAGGGAAGTGAATGCCAGTTTTTAAGCGATTGTATCTCAATATTGGGTATTTCTAAGTTATGAGAGGTTAGTATGAAACAGTAGGTGTATTTCTCAAAGCAAAATGTGACAAAAAATATATAGCAAAGAGCAAACAGCTAAATGAATCATGCCATACAGACAAATAGTTTTAAGTTGAATAAGGAACCACGGAAATCTATAAAATGCTGGTTTTGTGGCTTTCCCAAGATTGTAGATTGAATATTTTTGCAGACTGAGAAAAAATAAAACATCAATCAACCAATATTTATGAGCAGACCCCATGCTGAGTCTGCAAACCCAGCATGCTGAAGGGATGCATGCATTGAACTCTACCCTGCTGGGATTGGTTGTTTCAGTGTCAGGCAACTGGTCTCTAACCATTATCCTAACTGTACCCTTAACCCTCCCACAAGGTAACAACCAGTCACAAGGGGTTGCAGGCCCAGCAAGGGCCTTTTAATCTCTTCCATTTCCGCATGCACGTGTAAACTTGTGATTTTATTTCTTTCAACTTAACTGAGAACGAACCAACAGCCACTTGTAGTCCAGCATCTGTGGTCTGCTGAATATGAGTGACTGAGTCTTTGAAACGCAAGTTATACACCACTTCTGTGAGTATCATCGCATTTAAGACAAAACAAACAAAAGTCATTAGCTGGCGGTCTCGCTTATCTCCCACCCCGCTGCAAGTCATTTTCACGCTATGTCGTTTTATATTCATCCCGCAAAGTTGAAACTTTCCTCGCTGCATCCACAAATTAGGGCTGTGATTGGATTATTAGCTTACATTTGTTAGGGCACAGAGAGGGGCGCGCGGTGCATTGTAGTCCTTTGTGCGAGGTGGCAGGTGGTGAACGACAGCTGGCTTCCCATGCTGCTCCGCTCCGGTCAGAACTGTCGTGGTCCAAAAACTCCCCTCTGCCCCGTCAACCTGCCTGGCCACCAGCCCTCCCCACCTACCTGCCCACCACCAAACTAAAGAGCCTGTTAAATGCTGTAAACAGCACAGCTTCACTGCCGGCCCTTCTTTATATAGTTAAAATATTAGTGGCTTGACAGGGCGCGATCAATAAATTCAAGTCCCCGGTCTCAAATCACATCGCCGAGAAGACGCAGCCGCCTCCGAAGGCAAACAAAATACCATCAGAATTTGAAAGTCTAAGAGGTCACAGGAATTGCTTGTAATGCCTCCTTTCAGTGTAGCTTTTCGAACCTCATTAAAGTACTTTGTGTTGACCTGCTTAGTTGATATTCCACACACCGCAGAGCAGCCCAATGAGCCCGGAACAGAGTGTGCGAGAGCTTGAGTGGATTGATCAGTTGCTCATTACACAGATCGGAGCGGCGTCTGCCCGCTGTAGGTAACGTTTGTTTGAGAGCGCCGTCGTCAGTGGTAGTCCCGGCATTTTCTGCACCGTATCAAGACATCCCTTGAAGGCATACTCCAAGGCAATATAACTGTGCATCTAATTCCCGCCTTATTACTGCCACACACAGCATCACTAAACATCTGACTCCACGTCCACCAGCCAGCTGTTAATAATAGCCCATTCACCTGTCGGATCGACCTCCACGACAGTAGTTGCCAGGGCGATATATATTTCCCCCTCTTCACTTCACTATCAGAGTCCCCCGGTTGATGCTACGGTTGATGCCCATCTGTTGTGGTTGAGCGCCGAGGAGCTTGTCGGCAGTAATTTTTAACTGGAGGCTGATCGCGCTGAAACTTCATAATGTCATTCAAATTCAAGGCAATTTATTTATTCAGCTGTTCATCACAGGCTTGCTTCAAAAAGGCTGTTAAAAAAAATAAAAAATAAAAATAAAAAAGTGCACCTTAACGTACTAATCGGGAACCATTGGACTTATTATGCTGTTGTACAAAACCAGCATTTCCACCACCATCCACCAAAATAAGAACACACTCACAGAACTGCAGTTACGTCCAGTAACTACTGATTATTTACTTAATTCCTGCGCACTTGTTCTATTTCAGCTGTAAAAAACAAAAACAAAAAAGCGCAATAAAAACCTTAAGCTTTCAGTTGACAAAACTCGACTTAAAGCTGCTAGAAACCAGGGCAGAATATCAGCATTTTTTTTTTTTTTCTAAATACACCCTCCCTGTGTCGACTGCAAGTCATAAGAATGCTAATGTTAGCGAGCTAGCAGTCAAACCTAGAGATAATTAGACCGGATCCACCATGCGGGCAACTTAAAATGGCCAAAATAGACAAGGAACACCAACACTGGCAGCAGCAAGATGTGATTCCAGTAACAAGCAGCCACCGTCAAAAAAAAAAAAAAAAGAGAAAAGACAAGACAAGGAGCAGCAACACATGTAATTTCTTCCTGCTGTTTACTCTGAACGCGCTCTGTCTCTCGTCTAAAAAAAAAAACTCCCCCCGTGTTGATTAATCTTGAGATGTGCTTGAAAAGAAATAGTTTGTACAATGTGCCGTACGTCAGACGACAAAAGTATTTGTAGCCATTTCCAGCAGCAACACTACAGAGGTGAAAAGTCTGTCATCACAGAGATGAAAGGCGTGATATGCTTTCGTTGAAGCTTTCCTGTAAGTCATGCAGCTGGTTTCACATTTGAAATGTGACAAGAATCAATGCGTAAAAAATGGGAGAAAAGACACCAAAAAAAAGTACCCCCCCGTTTCTAATTCCCACAAACGCGCCTGAGACGAGCAGCCGTTAGACCAACCAGGCCAGAGTCGGGTCAGAGGTCAGAACTCGGGCGCCAGGAGCTGAGTGCACCCAATGAAACTGCAGCAACGATTACAGGACAAAATGCTTTTTAAAAAAAAAACACAAAACACCAAAATCCTACTTTTCAACTAAATATCCTTCATATTGTCCCTTAAAGCTTTAATAACCTCAATTGATATAGACAACTCTGTCGGTGACCACATTATTCACCCCCCACGCCCCCCCCCCCCAAAAAAAACAACCCGTGATTCTGACCTTGGCAATCAGCAGAATGAGAAAAGTCCTTGCGTTGGACTGATGTGTTGTTTTGAGACTGAATTCATATTAAAGCTTTGCTTCATTCACTTCGCTAACACAGCGTAATAACTTTTGTGCGTTGGCCAAATCAGCTGACTATTAAACGGGCTGCTCGTCACACGTTCAAGCTTTCAGATAATGAGCTCAATTTAATGTCGGCCAGCGTGTCTTTGGTGACGGCGGTACAAGTTTGTGCCGTCCGAGCGTTGAGAGGGCTGTTGATATTTACGGACGTTGACTTTCACGCCTTTAACAGGAGACTTTGCGATGCAGCCAGAATGGGACACCGAAACTTGAATTGAGACAGATTGATAAAATGACACAAACGCAGCCAGCGCGCCGTGTTAATCCCCTACGGAATCAGAGAAGGTCAATCTATTACACCTGGTTTGTGTGCAACTTTCTCTGCGCCTTCCCCTCAATAAAAAGTCAATTTCGGTCCCTTCCGACGGCTGCGTCTGTCTGAGCCTGTCGCGTCAGATATCGTGTGAAACTCGCTCCTTCTGGCTCACTGGCTGTTTTGAACCAAGCCCAGTCGCAGCGTCAGACAGTGTCAGATGTGACCCGACAAGCCGATCAACATCTCTCGATACCAGAGTAATAAATCAAACCACATTTATTTTCATTCCTCTGCCTTGCTGCCGTCGCGCTCTCAGTGTGTCAAGGTCGGACCCACAAAGCCCTGCGCGGGTAATAAAAATTAACATAATGATGATCATGTTCAAATGAATATTGATACTTGTTTTTATGCTCCATTTAACAGCGAGGTGATACAGCGCTCCAGAAAACAAAGATGTCAGACACTTATATGACTCGTGGTGGCAGCGACTACGGCAAAAGTTCTCAACTTTTAGTGCTATTTAATGCCTTTGAAGTCACTTTGTTAATCCTGCATGACAAGTATACCAGTAAAAAAAAAAAAAAAAAAAAAAAAAGTGGCTCGAGCAGAGGAAGAAAAACAAAGGATTTTGGGGGTAAAATCAAATATCTTGTTGTATAATTTCATTTGCACTTTATTTCTGTCGTAACGCTGCGTAAACATCACGTCACGAAGACAAAGTCTCGGTTGATATCACGGGGTGAAAAACGCACCCAGGAAAATTCTCCCCTTCTCTGAGCCGTCCGTATCACAAGCCAGAGCGCGGTCAGCTGGGTGTCCGAGCCTTCAATTGCACCGCTCATCGATTATAGAAGGTCGCTCGGCTAATGAGTGAAGGTCAAGCCCCTCTCTTCATCCATCACTGTCTTCCTCACCACCCTTTCTTTCCTCCCGAGTTTCCATCCCTCCGCGCCGCCCTCCCTTTTGTCTGGCACGCAGCAGAATGTGACGCGAGAGGAGGGCATGTCAATGTTATCAGCATGCAACAGACGACAGCTATGAGGGAGACCGTGACTTTCAGCTGCTGCCCCAGCGGCTAATTACCCACACTCCTCGTCGGGTGGACCCCCCGCTTGCCACTTCGTGAAACAGCCCACCGAGCCGGGGTCGGCCATTTTGCACACCGCCCGCGCGTCTTGACATTTTTGTGACGCTTTAAAATGTTGCGCGTTACTGATGGTGCGAAGCTCGTCAGCAGCGGCTCACGCAAACGGCCCCCGCAGACCGCCTGAAAGGTAACATGTCCCGCCTCAACACGCAATTCACATATCTGTGTTTGGTTTTTTTTTTACTTTCTGATTCTATAAACTTGGGAAGATTTAACACTGGCAGCGGGGAAACGGATGTGTGCTATTAACTGATCAATACTGGATTTGTGAAGCAAATATTATTATCGATTGAGAGCTTAAAAATAGTGGAATTTCTTCTTTTTTTTTTCTTTTTTATTTGACCAAAATCTATATAGAGTCAAAACTTTTACTGATGAAAAAAATACATTTGTCAATTCTCTCTGGTGGAAAACTACAGTTTTGCATAGAAATACACATAAATTGGATTCACGCTAAAACAATCGATTAACTCAGTAGCTGATTGACGTTTTCTTCTGAAATGTGAATATTCCCTGAAAGTTTTCCATGACTACAAAATACCTTCGAGTTTTGGACTGTTGGTCAGAAGATTTTAAGACGTCGCCTTGGTCTCTAGTGCTATGACGAAAACAACAAATCCCGAACTAGAGCATGAAATTAATGAGCACAATTCCAATGCCTAAAAAAAAAAAAAAAAAAAAACAGAGGTTGTCAAACTAGTTGCAGTGGAATTAAGAGAATAATCTATCCAAGTAAATTGATAAAAGAATCAAGGAAAAGAAGGAAAAAAATCAACTTGTGTGATTTGCTTGAATAATTTCACTTCGAATGAAACATCAATTAACACATGGACAATTGTATTGGAGTTGTAAGAAAAAGCCAATTGGTTTCTATAAACATAAAGTAAATTAAACTTTTTTTATTTGTTTTTCAAGAGGCAATAAATTAAGATATTTACTGCAACAGAGCATGAACTAATAGAACTGCAGAGGGCTGCTGATCAATACCAATAACTCACTTCACAAGGTGTGATTTCACTTCCCGACCCAGGCTGCTTTTATTCCAAAAGCAAAAAAGTCCCTCGTTTCTGGAGTATTAGAGAGATTCTTTATAATCAGTGTTAGTCACTGAAACAGTGTCCCAAAAACGGACAATGGGTGGGACATTTTGTCAATGTTGTGATTTCTTGTTGGCAAAAGAAGTTAATTACAATCGTAGATCACTTCATGTCCCTTTCATGTGGCGTACTTAGGGTTCCTTTTCAAATTAAAATAGTACTAAGACAAGCACGTAAAAATTAATAAGCCAGTAAAAGGGAATTTCCAACGACATTTAATTTTAAGGAAGAACCCTTGGCATTGATCTTACAGCTCATTTAGCAGCTACTTCACACCGAAACTATTATCTGATCTCGCTGTTCAGTTAGCTGTCCACAATTGAGATCTATTCACAGCTTGAAACTCCCATCAATCGATGAGCAGATGCACATGAGCGCTAATGAAAAGCCACATATTAGCTTCCTATAGATATCTTTGTGGTCTTTTGAGGCAGTTGCTTTTTTTTTTTTTTTTTTAAATGGAAGAAAGATTCTGATCAATATGGTGAGTAACAACAAACAAGCTTGCGATAGAATGAATGTAGCTGGAACGTTTGATTTCATAATTAGTGCTTAAAGCAAGAATATAGTATGACTGATTTTCTGTTAAAAGAAACCCTAACTGCACAACTTTGTTAACAGTGAATGACCAACACAAAGTTTGAGTCAAAACTGGAAAATAGGCCAATCGAGTCGCATACTGGCCTGGCTGCTCAATACCAGCTAATTTTATGTGGCTACAGTATATTGTATACAGGTAGATGCAGCAATAATGCCTACGGTTTCACTTGGGATTATTATCTCCATCTCATGTAGCATCTGCAGCCACGACAGCTGAGGTTTGTGTGCGTGTACAGCTGCTGTTGGGGGACCTGCAGAAACTGAGGTAAATTTCAATTTCGCGTATTTCCCAAGTTATTCCCGGGGGGAATCGCGATTCTGGGCTCCCATCGTATTGACTGAAGATGGCACATGGAGACTTAAGAATTTGTTCAAACCAAAATTAAAATTGGAAGTCTGTTTTCAGGTAGCCCAGCAAATTAAATACCAGAAAAATGAAGGTACATCATCACAGTTTTACAAAAAAATACAATAACCTGTAAACCTGTGTTTGACTGAGCGTGAATGAACACCACCTAAAATATAATTTAAATAAAGACAAAATGAAAATAAGTGAGGCAAAAAAAGGACTCGAATGATAAAACTATGTCTATGTCACTAAAGTTTTCTCATATACAAATATATACTTTAATTAAAGTCAGTGGAGAAACTAAATAAAGAACAGCACATCACTCAAAAAATAAATGATAAAAAAGTTTTCCAACGTAACAATTAAAACATATTAAAAGTAGATTAAGTATTCTTGAATATAGCCTCCTTTCTTTATATATTTGACAGCAGTAGATGTATTTTCACCAAGTCTCATACGATATTTCATCGTTAAATTTCCACTTGCATGAAATAACTCAAAGTTAACACACTGGAACAGCTTCAAATATATTCAGATATTCCGAATCTGTATTATCTATAGTGTCGAGGAATTCAGGGCAGTGTGTTCATATTACAGGGTTGACAAACAACTTCTTAAACTAGAAAGCTGGTTTCCACCGTTTTCACTTTCTCTGGCTGCTCTCAGCTCCGGTGGCATGACTTTGATTGGACTGTGAAATATTGTAAGGAAAGAACCTGCCAGGGGAGTTTTTCCTCTGCATTCTACTAATGAAGCATGAGTATTATCCTTTATCCAGAAAAACAAACAAAAGGGGGTGGGGAAACATCCAAGCTGTAGCCACAGGGAGCTGTCAGCTGGTCAGACTGAGTTAAATGCAAAGAAAACACTTAATAAGAACTAATGGGCTCTTTTACACACTCTCCCTCTCTGTGTAATTTAACTCCCTTATAATGGTCACGGCTGACAGCAGCAGTAAAGATTACATATACTCTTTCTTTTCACTCGCCTGCACCCACACTGGCGGGCGGGGTGTGGTGTGATTTTCTATTGTGTTTTGTACATTTTTAAAGCTCGCTGGAGGTACATGACAGAATCAGAATCACGACGGAAAGCCACCAAATCATATTTAGGATCGCCTGTGTTTTCCGCGAGGGTGGCGGCAGGATTACATGCTTTGCTTCTACATGGCACAGTCTCAAAACCAACTGGACTGCGCAACCCCCCCCACACACACACACACACACACACACACACACACCCCACCCCCCCACCGCTATTACAGCTGAATCTCAAACGGGTCGAATATATTACAATTTCTGGAGCATCTTGGAACTGGCTATTCTAATACCAGATAAGAGGGAAGGGAAAATGATGTAGGTCACACTGTGATGCACTTTCCCAGAGTAAGTGGCCAGTGGGGATGCGGCGCTGTAATACCTGGCTACATGAGAGCTTTGGGTCTGAGCCCGAACGGAAAAATTCTGACTTTAAGCAGCAAAATGGGAAAACAAAACAAAAAAAAGCGATAACAGAAGACAAATCCTGATCAGTGGAACAACAGGTGAGAATATGGCAAACAAATGTAGAAATTCAGCCTTTGAGCTATTTTGTTTCTCTTTCAGTTTATCTTATTTACGTACGAGGTGTTTATGTTTGTTTGACTTTGGGGAGGGTTTTATTATTTTTTTTTTGCTCAATTACTATGACAAATTAAATTCCATGAAAGTGCCCTGCGAATGGACCTGGTGCTCAGGTACATTTCAGCTCGAGAATTTCTGGCATTTTTGTGCTGTATTATTGTGGCGTGTTGCACTGCCGGCTTGGAGGTGGTAATTTAGACCTTGATTAGCGACGCACAAAACCGTTCACGCTGAGCAACCAAACTGATTATTAGGCAGATTGGAGGACCCATCCTCTTTCCGAAGGCCCCTACCATTGAGAATACAGCAATTCCTTGGTTTAGTGGTCTCAAACTGACCTTGAGTTGTAAAAATCAACAATTCTATTTCATTTATTCACAGCACGGCTTTCCTTAGATCGGCACAAGAACACGAGGCCAAATGTGATTTCACAGCCCACCGAGATGCCTTAGATATGTTCCATTACTGTCTCCTGTATTGTTTGGCGTTTTTAGAGCCATTATTTGTGTAAGAATTTGAATCACGTCCTTACTGTCAATACAGCCTATTTGAACAGCTGCATCCTTTTGACTGTTAATGAGTGAAGCTCGAAGAAAAACACGCTCCTCGCTTCGATAGATTTATTGATGCCATAACGAGGCATATGAGAACACTTTAAGGAGAGTTATCAATCGCTTTACCTTCCGTTGTATACACAGCGAGTTCCTGACATCACCAATGTGAAGTAGTTGCATTTCCATCGAAGGTCTTTTAAATGAAGGCGAAACTTTTCAAGGAATTAAAAGGTTCCTTCACTCCATTGTTTTCTGCATTTCCACATTGGACTGAAGACCCATTAAGATAAGGCAAATTATTTTGCTAACGTTTTTTTATGTGAGTTTTATTGCACTGAGAATATATCCTCTCTTCCACTCTCCATGCATTTATATCCCAGTAGTGCCTGTTATTACCTTTAAATCGTTTGGTTTCTAATTTTCCTCTCTGTCTTCTCTCTCCCTGCACCTTTCTGCAGGAATTTCTGGCTTTAACCTACAAATGTTTCTGAAATCCAGTTATTGGCCTCATCAACCCACTCAGGGATTATTATTTGTTGTTTCTCAATGCTGGTCTTTTCTCTCTCCGCTCTCCTTTCAGCCGAACATGGTTGAGGAAGGTGTCCGCCCACCTGGTCTGATTCTGCTTTGAGTTTTGTCCTCCCTGCTGTCACCGAGCGCTTGCTCTAGAGGGAATTGTTGGGTTTCTCTGTAGGATACTGTCACATCTTGACCTTCTGCTGCATGTCAACAAGTGCCTTAAGATTGTTTCTGTTCTGATTTGGTGCAATAAAATAGAAATGAACTGAACCACGCGTCTAACAGACTTTCTTTTTTTCATGTGTCATTTTTACCAAACAAGTCCTGTCTCTCCAAAATGTCAGATTTGTAATTAGCTTTGCAATTTTAGCCTATTTGGATGGTTTGAAATTTGAGTTCAGTACACCTGGGGCTTGTTTATTCTGAACCCACACACGCCTTCCATCATTTGGAGAAGAAACACAAAAATCGGCGGTAAAACAAGGCTTTTACCCGGCAGCAACAGCGAGACTCATCTCTGCTAATGAGCTACAACTGTTTGGCAAGTCATGCTGGAGTCAAGTTGAAGCTGATAATTCGATATTAGAGTCCTGTGTCAACAAACTAAGACAGAATCTAAGACAGTCTGCTTCTACCTGTAACTTAGTAGTTTGACACGAAATGAATCAGCAACAATTTCAATAATTAAATAGCATTAAGCCGATTTCTAGGTGTTTGCTGGTTTCAACTATTTTGCTGTTGTTTCAGAGAAGAAGAAAAAAATGAACTGATTAAATTGAGGAAATTAGCGGAAGATTATTAGATAATTAAAATGTATATTAGTTACAGCTGATACAACTCATGAATATGAATTCAGAAATGATGAAGTCTCAATGCCAATGTTGTTCATGACATTTTATAGATTAATAACTGAATAATTAAGAAAATAATTTGCAGTTTGGTCACTAATGAAACAACTGTTAATTGCTGCTCTAATTTGAATCAAAAAATATCCAAATTAGCAATCTGAGAATGCAAACATTGATCAAGGTCAAACCCACCCCAATGAAAGGTTTAAATGAAAATTATATTCTGTGACAGTTTCAAAATATTAAAAATAAGAATATGCAGCAGTTTTATGTTATTGAAAATTTACTTTCTTTGGGATTTGGTCTGTTTTTAAATTGCTTAAACAGAACACGCAATTAAGAGAACAGTGTAATGGTCATTAGGAAAATGTGATGGGCATTTTTTATTATTTTCTGACATTTTATGGACCAAATAATTAATCGATTGATGGGGAAAATAATGTGCACATTAACTGATGATGTAAATAATTGCTCGTGGCAGTGCTTCGGTCCATCCCGGCTGTAAATTGTGTACAGCAGAAATCAATTGTAATTCCAGAGAACAATGGCTGGAGGGCTCAACAGGTATGTTTTTTCAGTGACTCCGGAGAAATATGGCATGAATATGAATCATTACACCTGCCAAGGAGGCTAGGTTTCAAGTGTTGTTTATTTGTTTGTGTTTGTCGGCGGGATTACGGAAAAGCTGGCCCTCATTTTTTATGAAACTTGGAGGAAGGGTGTAGAAAGGGCCAAGGAGGAATTTCTGCAGCGGATCCACAAATTCTTTTTTCGCTTTCATTAACATTGCGAGATGGAGCACTTGGCCGACTGAATGGCACACATGTTAACATCTAGTAGATGTTAGTGGAGGTCAATAGTGACAAAACACAAGCCACTCTTGAAATACAATGACTACATATCACAGTCTACATTCATTGGTACCAGTAATCTTCTGGGATACACATGTAGTTGCTCAAATTTATTACAGCAAACAGTAGTTATGGAGCACTCAGGGGCAGTGAGAAGTGTATATTATTACATCATGTTGGAAATAAATCCACTCGTATATAATGGTTGAAGTTGCAGATTTGCATCCCATAAAATAGTGGACTTCTGGCCTTGGCGGAGTGCCCCAGTTTGTTAATGTTGTCCCCGACACTTCCCTCATTAAAAAAGAAATGGTCACATAAGCCTCGTTGGTATCTTCCCGGAAAGAAATTAAACTGCGAGTTGTAAAATAGAAAGCTGTAATATTTTATTTATTCTTTTTCACAATCAAATCCAAGTGACATTAGCATGATTTGTCTTTAAATTACAAAATTATTCCGTGTGATTATTGATTGTCATGTGTTAATATGGAGCGTCAGAGTGCAAAACACTGCAGCTTCACAAGCGGTTGCAGCCAATAATGTTTCCTCATTATGCATTCAGCTGCTGCAACAGCTCATAGACTGCTATTTTAACTTCCAAATGTTTTTTTGTTTTTTTGTTGAAAGGGCTCAGCAGGAGGGCTGCAGAGAGAGAGAGAGAGAGGGCACTGGAGTTTCACATATTACTAGTTAAGATCGAAGCACGGCATTGTGGGGTGCTTCACAGCTTGTACTTTGCATTGGGGATGGTCTGAAAAAGAGACAATGACCACCTCCCCGTTCACTTCACCGCGGACACTGTTTCAATTTCCCCTTTAAGGAGTCCAAAAGATTGAGTTAAACAGCGAGTTCTGCACCGAGCCTGGCTCACTGATGTTTTTCTGACTTTGATATAAGTGAACATCAAGCATCCCTAAATTAATTTCAGTAGGTCTGGAGGGGAAATTTAAAAAAAAAAAAAAACTCTACCACATGCTGATTAATTTTACAGATTTGAGTCACACGGCTCATGTAAAATTCTTTTGTTCAGATCTATTTGTCAGCCTCGGAGCTACCCTAGGCTTTCATTATATTCTGATGTCGAGACAAATGGGAACTGTGGGTATGTACATACTGTATTTGATTTTTTTTGCTTGGGAACATACAATATTGATATACGTATTTCATCTTTTCTTCCATTCCTGTCTTTCTATTTTATTTAACAATGTAGAGTTATAAGTATAAGTGCTTCTATGGTACGCGAGGTCAAATTAAACTTTTAACATTTCAGAGCCTCGCATCAGAAAATCCGCCATAACTAATCCTGATGATCACGCAAGCGAAATGTGATCTTTTCTAAATTTGGCTTAATGTTGTGTCAAAGCGGCCGTCAAGATGCTAATGGCTCAAGATAACTCGAGTGGACACCATTTAAATGCACATGTCGACTCGCATATTTGGTGGGCAGCTGGTGAAAATAACATCGGGCGGGATACAGGAATGCTAATATCAGGGAGCTGATTGGCTGTTCTCCAAAGACAGCGCTAGGGGTGTGTGTGTGTGTGTGTGTGTGTGTGTGTGTGTGTGTGTGTGTGTGTGTGTGTGTGTGTGTGTGTGTGTGTGTGTGTGTGTGTGTGTGTGTGTGTGTGTGTGTGTGTGTGTGTGTGAGGGGAGGGGGTGGGGGGGCAACGAGCAGGTTGCACTCTGAATGCTGCATCAGCCTTCCACATCCCCCCGCTGAACGAGAGGTCACATGGCATCACTGTGTGGAAGCCCCCTCTCTGATTACTACCTACGACTGATGTTTGAGGCACCCGAGACGAGCGAAACAGCTTTTCGAGGACATTTGGAAACATGAGCGATAACCCCAACCTCCAACACTACAACCACAATCGCAACTCTTAACAATGCAATCACAGCCATGTTCCAGTCTGATAAAAAAACAAAACAAAAAAACAATATCTTCCTTCCAAAGGTCTCCCTGTACTACACCTACTTTAATGTACGATGTTTCTCACACACAAAGTCCTGTCAAATTCTGATATCCTTCAACAGCTGATTCTTCTACTGTCCTGAACAGCTGTCTGTTCATTAGATAAACCTTCACTGCTTTCTGCGGGGTCATTCAAGCATGACAGGAAAAAAGAAGCCAAAGCGGAACAGAGCAGATGGGAGATGAAATATACTCGGCCTATAAAATCTCGGTACCATCCTGAGCAGAAAAATACGTATTCATGGACACATATAAACAAAAATAGCTCTTCAAAACGGCTAAAGCAGCAGTGTTGAAACCTAGTGGGGACATGATTAATATATAGAACAGTCAGTATAAATTAATCATAACTGTCTTTCTTAATTAATTTTTAGCATTGTACAAATGTGCATTCAGTTTTTGGATTGTGAAGGTGAAGCCTCACGTACAATATGTTCTCGAATGACTTGTGCTATTGGTATTTTCTATATCAATTTCGTCTCCTGTACTACATTTAAAAAATGAACAAACTTTTGGGACTGCAGGGGCTCTATTGATTTTATATATTTAAAAAAAAAAATCCCATGATAAGTTCATATGTCGATATTGCACACTGTAGATAGATGTATCGTCGATATAGATATTTATTTTCTTTTGAAAATGTGACATCGACCAAGATCACCGTGCCTCACTTATTTCATTCAGCCACCTCACAGAGAACAGATTTATTTCTACGAACACAGAACAAGTCCACGGTCTACAGGCCGAATATCTCCCTCCTCACCTCCGTACACCACGTTAACGTTAATCACCCTACGGAGCCTGATGAAAGCTATTATGTGGGATCTACCACTCGTGAGCTGCACACCAGCTGAAGCGTCTCCGAATCCAGGTGAACCCATATAAACCCAGCAATCCACCCGATACGCAGCACATATTTATGGTTTCTAATAACACCATGTACACAAATGTTCCTGGCTTGATTGGCATGTAACATGATGAGCGCGTGAACATCAAACTATATGCAAGCAGTGCAGCTTAATGCCGCAGCAGGGAACCAACGGCAGCTATGTATTTTAGATGTAATTATGATATGCAGAACAGTACAGCAAGCTTTCACTTTGCTTTGAAGGTTGTTTTTGTTTTTTTTACTTTTTCTTTCCGTCGTAGGAACTGTGTGGTGAAAATGTGACCAGGTGGTCTGTGTGACAGATGGTATTATGAGATTTCCAGGGAAGCAATAACACATATATATATATATAATGATGTGAGTTTATGTGCAGGTGAGGAGACACGCTTCGATCACACTGTTGAAAGCCAATATACAATATCATTCTCGACGCTAGACTTAAACTTGCAATGAGACCAACCCTTCAAAAGCAATGGCGAGAGCCCTGGGGGTGAAATATGCAAAGGCAGTTGTGTCCATAATGCCCAGATATGACTATTCACATTTCCAGTATGTAAACAAAGCCTCATAATGCCACCTGCCAGCTACTAATAAACAACAGCCACAACAAAGCAGGCTCATTCATAATTAATACCAATGCAAACAAGCACCAAACAGCAAAAGCAGCAGCATCCAAGCTGAGATGAAGTGTTAGATGAAGTGTTAGAAGAAGCCCAGAGGAACACAGCCGAGATATTTAAAAAAAAAAAAAAAAGATCAAGAAAAGCAGCATTTACTTAGCTTGTCTGTGCAGTGAAGTCCTGGTCAAAACGCGCAGACAGCAGGGGCAGGAAAGTCCAGCATTCAGCTTGAAGCACTCCTTTCGGGATCTTCCACACGCCAATAAACGTCTTCCGCATCCTAAAGTGACGTACTTGGGACTGTTGCTACAAATGTAGCAGCAGGTGAAGTGTTTACAATAAATTGTAGCAAAGTTAAACAGTACGCAAGGGAAAAAAAACAAAAACAAACGTGTAGAAAACCACCTCACTCCAAATGGCCTTTTAGATATAATTTATGAATTTAAATCCAGCAATATTGGTACTGGTTTCAGACTGAAAGTGAAGCAGTCGTCGTGTAGATGGACCGGAATAAAGAAAGAGAAAACCGGAAGTAATCTGGCGTGAAGGGGTTAATCAAGCAGTGGATTGGGTTTTTCAACAAAAAAAAAAAAAAGTTTAATCTCACAAATGTTTGCAGTCTCTCCATACTGTCTAAAAGGAGTTTGCATAAAGCATTAAAAAAAATATTTGCAGGATGTTGCATATTAGCCTCATATGTGGCCACCAAACTACAGTGTGACAGTATATAGATAAAGGTATTTATGTACAGGAAAGATCTCATAATTACGGGATAAATATGATAAAACTGTCTCATAATTACAATATCGTGTACACTACACTACACTAATTTAAAATGCTTCAGATGTTGCCAGGGGAAAAAAATCCTCCGTTTTTTTCATGCTTTCTTCTGTATTAAAGTAATCCAATTGCAGTTGTTGTAAAATGCAATGTCACACAGCAAATAAGTAACTGTTTTTAGGTAATTCGGCATATTTAATTTTCCATAATGCAAACGAATACGGGCTAAAAATAGGGCTCACATTGCAGCCCACAGTGCACTCACTGTATCCATGGCAACATTATACTTCCTGTTCGTTGTAACAAGTTTACATCTCTTCACACAATGAAAGACTTTTCCAGAATACATTAGTGGAAAAAGCAAAACACTTACAGTTTATTGATTTTAAATATTGAATCCATTAAAATCCAATAAATCCAGTAGCGCATCACTTCAGTTCCTCCTCAGCAGTGATGGTCTTTTCCATTAGGAAGCGTTAAATCAACCAAGTGCCTGACAATGTTACGATGCTGCATGTTTGTTGGCACAGTAGGGGCTACAGCTGCAAAGGTTAGTCGATTAACCGAGCGCCAGAAAATAACCGCCAACTATTTTGGTTATTGATTAATCTTTTATTTTTTTTTTATTTATTTTTTTTTATGGAAAAAAAATGCTAAAGTGATTTGATCCAGCGTCTTTAAATCTGAATATTTATTGGTTCATTTAGTCCTTTATGATTTCAAACTGAATATTTTTTGGCTGTGGACTGTCAGTCATGACATTTTAAGATTTAATTTTGGCCTTTGGGATGGGAAACAGTAGTCGAGATTTTTCACCATTTTTGAATATAACCATCCGTAGGAGGTGAACAGTTTCTGGCGGCCTGTGTAGGAAATGTTCACTTCCATCCCTGCTGTGCCTTTTTGAACAAGTACCCGCAAATTAAAAAACAAAAAACACTCTGCATCCAGTGGTTACTGGACATTTGCTGCTGTAGCGAAAAAATTTCCCCTCGGAGATTAATAAAGTAACAACCTAACCTAACCTAACCTAACCATTTCTTTGCCCCTATTTTTGAAGACTGAATAACACCAAAAAAAGCTGTCAGCTGCAGACATTCTGACAGAGGCTAACAAAAAAAAATACAACATCTGTATATTGCCAGATGAAGGCTGAATCATGTCATATTAATCATTTAGTCAACAACTTGTCAAGAATAGTATTAAAAAAAAAATTCAATCACAAGTTCACACAGCCTAATATATCATCTCCAAAGTACTTGTTTATTCATTCGACGTTTCAAAATGTAAAGATATTACAGTGGAGTCTGGTCATTGGAATTAGTTTGCCAAAGGAGACACTGTGTATGCGCAGCTGAAAAGATAAGGAAACCAGTCTTTGTGGATTAAAGAAGCATTATGTATTATGTAAATTGAGCTTCAGTGGTGTTGGGATAACCTTATTGATGGATTGTCTTCCCTTCGGGCTTTTTGGAACGGGACGCGCCGAGTGCTGTAGGAGTTTTGCTGTTATTACACAAGACCTGCAGTTCCAGCGCTCCGTCCAGCACCTTGTGATGCTGCAGCAGAGGCTTGGAGATGGTCGGTAGCTCTCAGCCCACCACAGAGGAGGTGGGAGATGTTGCTTAAAGATGGAGTTCAGTTTAGTCCTCATCCTCCCTTCTGCCGATGCCTCCAGGCTGTCCAGAGCTCGTCTTTTTTCTTTTCTTTTTTCCACTCCAGTTTGTTTATGCTGCCTGCCTCCCCCGCTGCGACGCTGCCTCCCCAGCACACCGCTGTACACAAACAGCGGCTGTTGCCTGTGCTGCAAAGAGAGGATTGCGAGCGTCAGTCAAATTATGAAGAAAAGGCGATGCAGAATGGCGTTCTTAACCTAATTATCAGTCCACGTGTCTGTGAGGATGAGGATTTTTGTCGACATTTTTCGAAACACAAGTGAAGGAACAAAATCCTGTTATGTATGCCCATGCTGATGCTCAAGCTAAACTGCCAGCAGACAGTGTAATATGTTCAACAGACCATACGCACTGATTTACAGGTGATATCGCTTCAAAAATATCCCTCCGCTCCCCGTGCATACCAAACCGGCTGCATACCTCTGGCCTTTTAAGCAAAACTTACTCCATCTACAGTGCGATGAGTCAGCACTTTTTTTTTTTTTTTTTTATTTATGCATTGTATAAGTTTGACAAGTGTATGAAATTCAGATGTGCTCTGTCATCGCTTGCTGTTAATGATGAATTATTGACCATCTGTACGAGAAGCTTTTGAAGTATAAAATTGGTGCATAATGAGAATTTGGTTTGGAGGCCCTTTCAGACGCACTCTCAGCCCTCGTATGATTACATGTTGAATATTGATTATGCAAAGCCTTTAAAATGGCATTAAAGATTAAATCAGCTGTGGAGAAATGAAGCTTAACCTAGGCGGTTTCTGTTCCGGTCACTGGCACAAAGCTGATTCGTTGTGTTTAACTCTGCAACGCATGCTTCCCAGCATGTATCAAAGCCTCTTTTTTTTTTTTTTCATTACTCGTTAATATGATTCCGCTGCAGGTAATGTTTTTAGAAGATGATTAATACTGAAGCAACACATATCAGGAGGAGATATCTTCTAAAGTGGGTCCTATATGTTGAAGTATTAAACCGTCTATGGGTTAAACATATTTTATGTGAAGTGATTCATAATTTTGCTCATTTGCTGGTACGTGTATTTCTCCCCAGCCCACTATTTTCCACCTCAAAGGACCACTCAGATAATAAGCCTGTAATTAAACCTGGCTGCAATGGTTTTTTTTTTTTTTTTGGTGTCCATAGAGGGAAACAGAAATAGTCGCAGAACTAAAGCCAGCTTTATGTTGTGGAGAAAGAGCCCCAGATTAATATGGTTGGTTGTACTAAGAGGCAGTGACAGCCTGGCCTCAGTAATGTCCCTCGGTGTGGACCAAACTCCATTTCCCAGCTCCGACGGACATGAAAGAGCCGTCTGATGTGCAGACATGCGAGTTTACCTTTTGTTCATCCTGAACTATGTGCTTCGTGTCCAATGAGTCCTGCAGTTTAGATTTGGGCTTTCAGTGAATTCGACCCTGAAAACACTCCTCTGCTGCACCTCCATCACCATCTATCCCGTGTTTGATTTTTCTCCTGTTTTGATCTATCGCTGACCTTTGTTTTCTGTGAAGCACCCAGTGAAAACTTGTTTGCTAAAAGTGCTTTAAAAGTAAATGCGACTTGACAGCGACCACAACCGACCTCAAAATCATTACTAGCTACAAGCCAGCTGCATCAGATATTGGTATAATTGATTCAGAAGATAATAAGCATAATATTGAAAAAGTTAAGAAAACAAACAAACAGCAAATTAACTTGTGAAATTGCCTTTGCTATGTAACATCCGTGGTAAATTACATTTTAATGTTATATAAGTAAAGATTGTCTTCATTTATTTAATCCATAAAAGTAAAAGAAGAAAATCAAAATGCCTTTCACTATTTCCTCAGAGCCCAAAGTGACGCTTCAGATTGTTTGTTTTACTCAACCATCCATTCATCCGTCCATTTTCTGCCACTAATCCAGGGTTCGGGTCACGGTGGCAGCACATTGAGCAAGTTAGCCCAGACTTTCCTCTCCTTAGAAATATTTTCCATCTCCTCTTAAGGGAATCCCAAGGCTTTCCAAGGCTAGCTGAGAAATATTACCCCCGCCTCCCCCACCTTCCCTCCCCCCAGCATACTGTGGGTCTACGCCGGGATCTTGAACCGGATGGACATGCCCGGAAAAACATCCGATGGAAGGTGCCGAAATCCTGAAACACCTCAACTGGCTCCTTTCGACACACACACAAGGAATGGCTCAACTCGGACTTCTACCACTGCCGGAGCTCCTTCGCCTATCTCTGAGTTTGAGCCCGGCCTCCCCACGGAGGAAACTCAATCCACAATCTCATTCTTTCAGTCACTACCCAAATGTCATGACCACAGCTGAGGGTCGGAACGTGGAGCGACTGTTAAATCGAAAGCTCTGCCTTACGGCTGCGTTCCCTTTCCACCAAAAAGGTTTGGTACAACGCCTACTTTACAATTGATGCCGCACCAATCTGCCCGTCAATCTCCTGCTCCGTCCAACCTTAACTCATGAAGACGACCCCGAGATACTCAACCTTCTTCACTTGGGGCAGGAACTCTGTCCCAACATCGGAGCATCAATCCACCGTTTTTCCTCAGAGAACCATGACCACACCATCGGAGGTTCTGACTCTCATCCAAGCCGCTATCACACCTGGCAGTAAACCACACCAGCACATGCTGAAGGTCACGGTCTGCCCAACCAATAGTCCAAAAACCAAAGACATTCCGTTTAAAATGACCTGAAAACCAAGCGGCAACCAGCAGTGACGTCACCCGTTGGTTAGCCGTAACCTGACTGCACCACAGACCTGTCAATCAAAAGACCCCCCCCCCAAAAAAAAAAAGCTTTTTGAAGCTTATTTTCAAATTAATGACTAGTTGAATGGGAGTCTATGGAGCAGGAGGCTTTTTGAAACCAACCTCTAGTGGTACCCGGTGATATTGCAGCTTAAGGATCTTCCGCGTCGGCCTCATTTTTCAGACCCCGAAGCTACGTCCACTTTTATATAGAGCCGACGCCTGAAACAGAGAAAAGCAGAGAATGTGCACATCCGTGAAGTTGCAGCCAGGAAACATTTACCAATTAAATGAATGAATTAATCATCAAATTTTGCTGTTGTTAAAGTGTCCGTCAGGTGGCTAATGAATCACACTTACAGTGCAGCCACAGAGAAACCAGAAAAACACAACCACTCCCGAGGCTTGACAGGTTTTCGGCACTCGTTCCCAAATGACTACACGTTCCAAATATTGACCAGCATGAGTGACTCACCTTATTGCCGGAGCAGCCGAGACGTTGCGGAGGTGAGCCGACCCATCAACGGCGGGACGTGATGTGAGAGGGAAGTGTTTGTGGCCCCTTCAAACCCAGTTAGGCCTAATAGCCAATTACTGGTTCAGAAGGGAGGTGAATGTCAGCTCATTGCTGTTGCGGACCGTCACACCAGCTGGGTAATACAGCACCTTACCCCGGGGGAGGAACACCGAACACTGGGTTTCTGTTATGGCATCTATTTGAGATGCTGCCATCAGCCAAATGCAGAGACAAATTAATCAGCGTTGATTATCAAAGATTTGATTTTCAAATTTGTATGTAAAAAGGGGTTAAAAAAAAAAAAAAACCCGCAAACTATGCACCGATTTCTGAAGGTGTGTTTTTTGTTTTTTATTTTTTTTACTGAAATGTAAAACTGACTTCAATATATTGCAGGAGAGAGAGAGAGGCGATCACAGGTTTAACACTAAAAGGACTCAGTTTCGGGCCCAAGTAATGAAACACAAGATGAAACGTGAGGAAGGCGAATGTTATTCTGCAGCCCAGTATCACGGCAAAGCAAAGTCTTTGTGACGCTTAACTTGACCTCGGCATGAGGAGAAGAGGCCCGTCACCTTAGAAAGGTCCTGCGACAGAGTTTGTGTGACAAATGTATTTGTGTTGGAGATAATTAGACGAAGTACCCAAAAAAAAAGTCCTCGTGAGGAGGCTGGAGGGGGGGTCCAGCTATCGGAAATTGCGGAATTACATCCAGGAGGCTGAGGTTCGAGCCGCGTGAAATTGTATTTGGTACGCAATTTGAATTACATGTTGTTGTTTTTTTACGAACACTAACAACGCGGTTTGAACTTTATTTCTACGTGGCCGTGTTTCAATTCTAACCTTTAAAGTCACAGCAGGTAAAAAGGCCTAGATTAGCAACCGTTTTTTTTGTGTGTTATGTTTTTGTACCAAGTGAATCCAGATTTAAATCGTGTTTAGTTCCTAAGAACTTAGATTCACCCATTTCAAGTTGAAAGCCTTCGAGCAGTTCAGTTGGCCTTTAGCTGTCTAAACAAGGCTTTTATTTAGAAACATTTACAGGAACGCGTTTCGATTGAAATCGTAGAATAATACTTTAGATCGGTAATCCAGAACAGTTGTTGAAAATGACGTGATCACTTTGTGACTTGATGAAATCAAAACACATATATGTACACGTTTGACTTTTGTAAGTGAACTTGCCACCGTAGGAACCGTGGTTACGTAACCTTACTGTCACTGGTGCGCTTTAAATAAATGTCACTACACCCCTGCAGCTGCAGTATACATATGCTTGGTACCCAGTGAATTAGCGGTACTGGCTGTGGTCCCCCTGGTGTTTCTTTTAGTGCCACGTATTCTTTAATGTATACCAAGTAGTTTACCCTGCTTCCAAAATGAAATCAGGCCGTTCAGGGCTCATTAACTCAATACCATTATTGGGAGCTGGCTCTCTTGCAGACCCGTATTGCTTGGCTGCTTGCAGACCATATTTAACAAACATCAGAGCGAGGTGAATCTCTGCACGGCTCATTCGGGACATCAAAAAACGGCGAAACTGTGAAGAATTCCGTTTTTAATATTAAATTAAAACAAAACCCAGCAAATTTGGGTTTTCTGTGATCCGGAGCTGATGTAAATGTCAGAGTGGATTATTATTGAAATCTTTAATAAATTAAAGATCCTTGCTTACGCTGCAGTAACGCGGAAGACGAAGATTAATGGAATTATAATGATCCCCGTGGAGGAATCTGATAATATGACATTAACGGTTTTACAGTTGACATTTGTAGCATGCAATCCACAGGTGCCATTGTTTTATTCCAATTCAGCACTAAAACACATCAAATTCACGTGGCTCGGTAGACTTTGCGTCTGGTGCTAAATCACGTTTTTTTTTTACCTCACAATAGACTTCTTAAACCATTTTTCTGGTGTTAAAAATATCACCCCCGAATAGGTTGAGACCTTTTAATCCCACTCAGACAATGCAGGCCGCCGAAATGAAGGGCCAGCCTCGTCCCTCCGCATGCCAACTACCCTATTGTGAGTCAGGTTTGTACGCCAGTCCATGGGTGGTTGTTCCCTTAAAAGATCCATTTGAATTCAAAGCATCTGAAAGCATGGCCCTCAGCTATATTTACAGCTTGGATAGTGATCAAATGGGATCCTTTGGGGTCGATGAAAAGGAGCAGAACACAGCGTGTGAAAACACATACGGGAATGAGTCACTTATTGAGTTTCACGCTTCCTACACATTTCCCATTACAAAAGATGTATGATTTTTTTACAGGATTACAGTTTTTGACTGGATATAAGCTTTGATATGGGAAATCTTTGGTGACCGTACAGTGGCTGTGGATGAGTAACTGTTAAGACATAAATGTTTAGAACTGTATTTCACGGTTTTAGTCCTGAATCGTACTAAAATGAAGTCATTCTGCGTTTTGTTTTTTGTTTTTTTTTTCCTTCAAAAGATATTCTCAAATCCAAGCCAA